>NC_141875.1:479739233-480042263 GCF_056163025.1 Triticum urartu | reverse complement strand
CACATGGCCTCGGAACACAGAAGACCGAAAGGTCGAGCATGAGTCGTATGGTAGATACGATCAACATGAAGATGTTCACCGATGATGACTAGTCCGTCTCACGTGATGATCGGACACGGCCTAGTTGACTCGGATCATGTAATCACTTAGATGACTAGAGGGATGTCTATCTGAGTGGGAGTTCATAAGATGAACTTAATTATCCTGAACATAGTCAAAAGGTCTTCGCAAATTATGTCGTAGCTCGCGCTTCAGTTCTACTGTTTAGATATGTTCCTAGAGAAAAATTTAGTTGAAAGTTGATAGTAGCAATTATGCGGACTAGGTCCGTAAACTGAGGATTGTCCTCATTGCTTCATAGAAGGCTTATGTCCTTAATGCACCGCTCAGTGTGCTGAACCTCGAACGTCGTCTGTGGATGTTGCGAACATCTGACATACACATTTTGATAACTACGTGATAGTTCAGTTAAACGGTTTAGAGTTGAGGCACCGAAGACGTTTTTTTGAAACGTCACGAAACATATGAGATGTTTCGAGGGCTGAAATTGGGATTTCAGGCTCGTGCCCACGTCAAGAGGTATAAGACCTCCGACGATTTTCTTAGCCTGCAAACTAAGGGAGAAAAGCTCAATTGTTGAGCTTGTGCTCAGATTGTCTGAGTACAACAGTCGCTTGAATCGAGTGGAAGTTGATCTTCCAGATGAAATAGTGATGGTTCTCCGACATCATTACCACCAAGCTGCTTGAGCTTCGTGATGAACTATAATATATCAGGGACATATATGATGATCCTTGAGATATTCGCGATGTTTGACACCACAAAAGTAGAAATCAAGAAGGAGCATCAATTGTTGATGGTTGGTGAAACCACTAGTTTCAAGAAGGGCAAGGGCAAGAAGGGATACTTCATGAAATGGCAAATCAGCTGCTGCTCTAATGAAGAAACCCAAGGTTGAACCCAAACCCAAGACTAAGTGCTTCTGTAATAAAGGGAACAGCCACTGGAGCAGAATTACCCTAGATACTTGGTAGATAAGAAGGCTGGCAAGGTCGATAGAAGTATATTGGATGTATTATGTTAATGTGTACTTTACTAGTACTGCTAGTAGCACCTGGGTATTATATACCGGTTCGGTTGCTAAGTGTTAGTAACTCGAAACAAAAGGCTACGGAATAAACGGAGACTAGCTAAAGGTGAGCTGACGATATGTGTTGGAAGTGTTTCCAATGTTGATATGATCAAGCAATGCACGCTCCCTCTACCATCGAGATTGGTGTTAAACCTAAATAATTGTTATTTGGTGTTTGCATAGACATGATTGGATTATGTCTATCGCAATACGGTTGTTCATTTAAGGAGAATAATGGTTACTCTGTTTATTTGAATAATGCCTTCAATGGTCTTACACCTAAAATGAATGGTTTATTGAATCTCGATCATAGTGATACACATGCCACGTAAGTCATTTCGGTATAAAACGCATGAAGAAGCTCCATGTTGATGGATCTTTGGGCTCACTCGTTTTTGAAAGGTTTGAGACATGCGAACCATGTCTATTGGTGTATTTGCATGAAGAAACTCCATGCAAATGGACCGTTTAGACTCACTTGATTTTGAATCACTTGAGACATGCAAATCATACCACATGGGCAAGATGACTGAAAGCCTCGGTTTCAGTAAAATGGAACTAGAAAGCAACTTGTTGGAAGTAATACATTTTGATGTGTGCAGTCCAATGAGTGCTGAGGCATGTAGTGGATATCGTTATGTTCTTACTTCACAGATGATTTGAGTAGATGTTGAGTATATTTACTTGATAAATCACGAGTCTGAATTATTGAAAGGTTCAAGTAATTTCAGGGTGAAGTTGAAAGATCGTCGTGACAAGAGGATAAAATATCTATGATATGATCATAGAGATGAATATCTGAATTACGAGTTTGGCACAAAATTAAGACATTGTGGAAATTGTTTCACAACTAATACAGCCTGGAACACCATAGTGTGATGGTGTGTCCGAACATCATAACTGCACCCTATTGGATATGATGCATACCATGATGTCTCTTATCGAATTACCACGATAGTTTATGGGTTAGGAATTAGAGACAACCACATTCACTTTAAAAGGGGCACCACGTAATTCCGATGAGATGACACCGTATGAACTATGGTTTAGAGAAACCTAAGCTGTCATTTCTTAAAAGTTTGGGGCTGCGACGCTTATGTGAAAAAGTTTCAGGCTGATAAGCTCGAACCCAAAGCGGTTAAATGCATCTTCATAGGACACCCAAAAACAGTTGGGTATACCTCCTGTCTCAGATCCGAAAGCAATAAGGGATTGTTTCTAGAATCGGGTCCTTTCTCGAGGAAAAGTTTCTCTCGAAAGAATTGAGTGGGAGGATGGTGGAGACTTGATGAGGTTATTGAACCGTCTCTTCAACTAGTGTGTGGCAGGGCACAGGAAGTTTTTCCTGTGGCACCTACACCAATTGAAGTGGAAGCTTATGATAGTGATCATGAAACTTCAGATCAAGTCACTACCAAACCTCGTGGGATGACAAGGATGCGTACTACTTCAGAGTGGTACGTAATCCTGTCTTGGAAGTCATGTTGCTAGACAACAATGAACCTACGAGCTATGGAGAAGCGATGGTGGGCCTGGATTCCGATAAATGGCTCGAGGCCATAAAATCCGAGATAGGATCCATGTATGAAAACAAAGTGTAGACTTTGGAAGAACTACTTGATGGTTGTAAGGCTGTTAGGTACATATGGATTTTAAAAGGAAGACGGACAATGATGGTAGGTATCACTATTAAGAAAGCTCGACTTGTCGTTAAGATGTTTTCCGACAAGTTCAAGGAGTTGACTACGATGAGACTTTCTCACTCGTAGCGATGCTAAGAGTCTGTTGGAATTATATTAGCGATTACTGCATTATTTATGAAATCTTGCAGATAGGATGTCAAAACATTGTTTCCTCGACGATTTTCTTGAGGAAAGGTTGTATGTGATGCAACCGGAAGGTTTTGTCAATCCTGAAAGATGCTAATAAGTATGCAAAGCTCCAGTAATCCTTCTAAGGACTGGAGTAAGCATCTCGGAGTTGGAATGTATGCTTTGATGAGATGATCAAAGATTTTGGGTGTATACAAAGTTTATGAGAAACTTGTATTTCCAAAGAAGTGAGTGGGATCACTATAGAATTTCTGATAAGTATATGTTGTTGACATATTGTGGATCAGAAATGACGTAGGATTTCTGAAAGCATATAGGGTCATTTGAAAGGTGTTTTTCAATGGAAAACCTGGATTGAGCTACTTGAACATTGAGCATCAAGATCTATAAGGATAGATCAAAACGCTTAATGGTACTTTCAAATGAGCACATACCTTGACATGATCTTGAAGGTGTTCAAGATGGATCAGTCAAAGAAGGAGTTCTTGCCTGAGTTGTAAGGTATGAAGTTAAGACTTAAAGCTCGACCATGGCAGAATAGAGAGAAAGGACGAAGGTCGTCCCCTATGCTTAAGACGTAGGCTCTACAGTATGCTATGCTGTGTACCGCACCTGAAGTGTGCCTTGCCATGAGTCAGTCAAGGGGTACAAGAGTGATCCAAGAATGGATCACAGGACAGCGGTCAAAGTTATCCTTAATAACTAGTGGACTAAGGAATTTTCTCGATTATGGAGGTGGTAAAAGAGTTCGTCGTAAAGGGTTACGCCAATGCGAACTTTGACACTAATCCAGATTATTCTGAGTAGTAAACCGGATTCGTATAGTAGAACAGTTATTTGGAATAGCTCCAAATAGAGCGTGGTAGCTGCATCTAGGAGATGACATAGAGATTTGTAAAGCACACATGGATCTGAAAGGTTCAGACCCGTTGACTAAAACCTCTCTCACAAGCAACATGATCAAACCCAGAACTCATCAAGTGTTAATCACATGGTAAATGTGAACTAGATTATTGACTCTAGTAAACTCTTTGGGTGTTAGTCACATGGGGATGTGACCTTGAGTGTTAATCACATATCGATGTGAACTGGATTATTGACTCTAGTGCAAGTGGGAGACTGTTGGAAATATGCCCTAGAGGCAATAATAAATTGGTTATTATTATATTTCCCTGTTCATGATAATCGTTTATTATCCATGCTAGAATTGTATTGATAGGAAACTCAGATACATGTGTGGATACATGGACAGCACCATGTCCCTAGCAAGCCTCTAGTTGACTAGCTCGTTGATCAATAGATGGTTACGGTTTCCTGACCATGGACATTGGATATCTTCGATAACGGGATCACATCATTAGGAGAATGATGTGATGGACAAGACCCAATCCTAAGCATAGCTCATAGATCGTGTAGTTCGTATGCTAAAGCTTTTCTAATGTCAAGTATCATTTCCTTAGACCATGAGATTGTGCAACTCCCGGATACCGTAGGAATGCTTTGGGTGTACCAAACATCACAACATAACTGGGTGACTATAAAGGTGCACTACGGGTATCTTCGAAAGTGTCTGTTGGGTTGGCACGAATCGAGACTGGGATTTGTCACTCCGTGTAAACGGAGAGGTATCTCTGGGCCCAACTCGGTAAGACATCATCATAATGTGCACAATGTGATCAAGGAGTTGATCACGGGATGATGTGTTATGGAATGAGTAAAGAGACTTGCCGGTAACGAGATTGAACAAGGTATCGGGATACCGACGATCGAATCTCGGGCAAGTACAATACCGCTAGACAAAGGGAATTGCATACGGGATTGATTAAGTCCTTGACATCATGGTTCATCCGATGAGATCATCGTGGAACATGTGGGAGCCAACATGGGTATCCAGATCCCGCTGTTGGTTATTGACCGGAGAACATCTCGGTCATGTCTGCATGTCTCCCGAACCCGTAGGGTCTACACACTTAAGGTTCGATGACGCTAGGGTTATAAAGGAAGTTTGTATGTGGTTACCGAATGTTGTTCGGAGTCCTGGATGAGATCCCAGACGTCATGAGGAGTTCCGGAATGGTCCGTAGGTAAAGATTTATATATAGGAAATCCTGTTTCGGCCATCGGGACAAGTTTCGGGGTCATCGGTATTGTACCGGGACCACCGGAAGGGTCCCGGGGGTCCACCGGGTGGGGCCACCTGCCCCGGGGGTGCACATGGGCTGTGGGAGGTGCGCCTTGGCCTACATGGGCCAAGGGAACCAGCCCCAAGAGGCCCATGTGCCTAGGGTTTTAAGGAGGGAAGAGTCCCACAAGGGGAAGGCACCTCCTAGGTGCCTTGGGGGGAAGGGAAACCTCCTCTTGGCCGCCTCCCCTTTCCCATCTAGGGCTGCCGCCCCCCCTAGGGGTGGGAACCCTAGAGGGGGCGCACCCTCCTCCCTCTCCCTTATATATAGTGAGGCATAGGGGCTGCTCATAACACGCGATTTGATCTCTCTCATTGGTGCAGCCCTCCCTCTCTATCTCCTCTCCCGTGGTGCTTGGCGAAGCCCTGCAGGATTGCCATGCTACTCCATCACCACCACGCCGTTGTGCTGCTGCTGGATGGAGTCTTCCTCAACCTCTCCCTCTCTCCTTGCTAGATCAAGGCATGGTAGACATCGTCGGGCTGTACGTGTGTTGAACGCGGAGGTGCCGTCCGTTCGGCACTAGGATCTCCGGTGATTTGGATCACGACGAGTACGACTCCATCAACCCCGTTCTCTTGAACGGTTCCGCTTAGCGATCTACAAGGGTATGTAGATGCACTCTCCTTCCCCTCGTTGCTGGTCTCTCCATAGATTGATCTTGGTGACACGTAGGAAAATTTTGAATTTATGCTACGTTCCCCAACAGTGGCATCATGATCTAGGTCTATGCGTAGTTTCTATGCACGAGTAGAACAAAAAGTAGTTGTGGGCGTTGATCTTGTTCAATATGCTTACCGTTACTAGTCCAATCTTGATTCGGTGGCATTGTGGGATGAAGCGGCCCGGACCGACCTTACACGTACTCTTACGTGAGACTGGTTCCACCGACTGACATGCACTAGTTGCATAAGGTGGCTAGCGGGTGTCTGTCTCTCCTACTTTAGTTGGATCGGATTCGATGAAAAGGGTCCTTATGAAGGGTAAATAGCAATTGGCATATCACGTTGTGGTTTTGCGTAGGTAAGAAACGTTCTTGCTAGAAACCCATAGCAGCCACGTAAAACATGCAAACAACAATTAGAGGACGTCTAACTTGTTTTTGCAGGGTATGCTATGTGATGTGATATGGCCAAAAGGATGTGATGAATGATATATGTGATGTATGAGATTGATCATGTTCTTGTAATAGGAATCACGACTTGCATGTCGATGACATGACAAGATGATCATGGAGCCCCAAGATGGAGATCAAAGGAGCTATATGATATTGGCCATATCATGTCACTATTATTTGATTGCATGTGATGTTTATCATGTTTATACATCTTATTTGCTTAGAACGACGGTAGTAAATAAGATGATCCCTCATTACAATTTCAAGAATGTGTTCTCCCCTAACTGTGCACCGTTGCTAAAGTTCGTCGTTTCGAAGCACCACGTGATGATCGGGTGTGATAGATCCTTACGTTCACATACAACGGGTGTAAGACAGTTTTACACATGCGAAACACGTAGGGTTAACTTGACGAGCCTAGCATGTGCATACACATGGCCTCGGAACACAGAAGACCGAAAGGTCGAGCATGAGTCGTATGGTAGATACGATCAACATGAAGATGTTCACCGATGATGACTAGTCCGTCTCACGTGATGATCGGACACGGCCTAGTTGACTCGGATCATGTAATCACTTAGATGACTAGAGGGATGTCTATCTGAGTGGGAGTTCATAAGATGAACTTAATTATCCTGAACATAGTCAAAAGGTCTTCGCAAATTATGTCGTAGCTCGCGCTTCAGTTCTACTGTTTAGATATGTTCCTAGAGAAAAATTTAGTTGAAAGTTGATAGTAGCAATTATGCGGACTAGGTCCGTAAACTGAGGATTGTCCTCATTGCTTCATAGAAGGCTTATGTCCTTAATGCACCGCTCAGTGTGCTGAACCTCGAACGTCGTCTGTGGATGTTGCGAACATCTGACATACACATTTTGATAACTACGTGATAGTTCAGTTAAACGGTTTAGAGTTGAGGCACCGAAGACGTTTTTTTGAAACGTCGCGAAACATATGAGATGTTTCGACGGCTGAAATTGGGATTTCAGGCTCGTGCCCACGTCAAGAGGTATAAGACCTCCGACGATTTTCTTAGCCTGCAAACTAAGGGAGAAAAGCTCAATTGTTGAGCTTGTGCTCAGATTGTCTGAGTACAACAATCGCTTGAATCGAGTGGAAGTTGATCTTCCAGATGAAATAGTGATGGTTCTCCGACGTCATTACCACCAAGCTGCTTGAGCTTCGTGATGAACTATAATATATCAGGGACATATATGATGATCCTTGAGATATTCGCGATGGTTGACACCACAAAAGTAGAAATCAAGAAGGAGCATCAATTGTTGATGGTTGGTGAAACCACTAGTTTCAGGAAGGGCAAGGGCAAGATGGAATACTTCATGAAACGGCAAATCAGCTGCTGCTCTAATGAAGAAACCCAAGGTTGAACCCAAACCCGAGACTAAGTGCTTCTGTAATAAAGGGAATAGCCACTGGAGCAGAATTACCCTAGATACTTGGTAGATAAGAAGGCTGGCAAGGTCTTCTAGTACAGCAAGTCCCAGAAAATAGAACTCGTTTTCCATACCTTCAGCAGCGGCTCTGGCGCCTTTCGCTTCTTTCCCGGCTCTGGCGCCTTTTGCTTCTTTCTTGGAAGTGGGCAATCTTTCCAATTTTTCAACAGCTCGTCTACTTCCTCGCCGCTCCTCGTACGCGGGCGTCTTTGGGGTTCGGTTTCACCATCAAACAGATCCTTGCGTTTTCTTCATGGGTCATCGTCGTGAAGCCACCTTCGATGTCCCATGAACACGGTTTTCGAAGACCCAGAATCTCTATCTAGCTGGCGATACGTTGTGTCATCCATGCACTTGACGCATCCAGAAAATCCGTGGACCACCTGCCCCGTGAGATATCCGTAACCGAGATAGTCGTGCATCATCATGAGCAGTGCGGCTCTCATAGGGAAATATTCTTTCTCTGCGGCATCCCATGTATTGGCTGGCGTTTTCCACAGCGTGTGTAGCTCCTCTTTCAGCAGCCCCAGATACAGATTGATGTCGTTCCCTGGTTGTTTCGGCCCTTCAATTAGCATACTCATGTGAATGTACTTCCTCTTCATGCACAACCAGGGGAAGGTTTTACATCCACACAAACACAGGCCAGGTGCTATGTGTGCTTCTCTGGCTACCAAACGGATTGACTCCATCGGTGCTCACGCCCAGCACGATGTTCCTTGGATCGGCCCCAAATTCTGGGTGTTCTAAGTTCAACGCTTGCCACTGGCTTGCATCCTTAGGGTGACTCAGCATCTTGTCTTCTTTATTTATCTCCGGATCATTTCCGTCATCTTCTCGCTTCTTCTCCTCCCTATCCGTGTGCCAACGCAGGAGCTTTGCTAGCTTAGGGTCTGAGAAATACCGCTGCAGACGAGGAGTGATCGGAAAGTACCACACCACTTTTCGAGGAGCTTTCTTCCTCTTCTTGTATCGAGTGACGCCGCACACCGGACATATGGTAGACTCCGCGTGCTCGTCCTGATAAATGATGCAATTGTTCATGCACACATGGTATTTCACGTGCGGTAAATCCAGAGGACACACGATTTTCTTCCCCTACTCGAAACTGGTCGGGCACTTGTTCCCCTTGGGAAGACGTTTGTGCTAGAATGACATGTTCTCGTCGAAGCATGTGTCGGTCATTTTGTGTTTTACCTTCATCTCCAAAGCCATGATCATTACTTTCAGGCGGGTATCCTTGGCCCTGCATCCTTCATACAATGGAGTAACCGCATCTATCTCAAGTTGATCCAGCTTGGCTTTCTCTCGGGCGGCAGCTCTTGCGTTATCCGTCTGCTTGAGAAGCATCTCTTGAATATGAGGGTTGTCGTGGTTTTGTCACGGCAGATGTCCTCATGAAAGGACTTAGTCGTGGAGCCATCGCTACGGGTTAGCTTAAAGGGGTTAAACCGGACAAGGGACATGAGGGTTTTTATACTAGTTCGGCCCCTTCGATGAAGGTAAAAGCCTACGTCTTGTTGTGTTGATATTGCTAGGGTTTCGATGACTAGGGAGCGAATCCGCTTTGCCTGGCTCTCGAGTTGTTGTCTGTTGTCCCTAAACCGCTGCCAGGTCGTCCCTTTATATACATAGGTTGACACCCGCCGGTTTACAGAGTCCCGAGGCCGGATCATAAACGTGTCTGGCTCGGTCTCTATTCCTTCTAACTTACAATACAAGTTACATGAGAGAGTCAGTTTACATCTACAGGCCTTAACTCGCCTTTGGGCCTTGGGCCTTCATAAAGCGCCACCATCCTCACGTCTTTGTGGGCTTCTATCTTCATAGAGTTAACCCGACTATTCCTGGCCGGTTTACGTCCAATAGTAATAGCCCCAACATTAGGCCCCAGATTGATTTGAACTTGTTCATGTCAATCTTCAATACTTAGAAAAATTCTTCGCTTGCATCTTCACCTTGATCTTGTAAACCGCCGTGATGTCACACTCCAGGATCATGATAAATCGCCATGACGTCACTTTGTTATTTAAAAATGATACATCTCACCTTCAGTTAATGACCTCCCGACAATCGAGGCGACCGCTCCGTTAGATATCCAATATTCAGGCTCCTCGATTTTCGCACCTGTCGCCTCCCCCTTTACCTTATAAATAGGACCAAGGGTCATTTCCTTTTTCTCCTCCGTCTCTTCGCTTCTTCTTCCTCCTCGCGACGCCCCTACCTCCGAGCGCCGCTACCATCATCGAACTTCGCCTCTGCATCACCAATGGCTGCTGCATCGACCTGGTCGCACCAGATAAATGCGGCACACCTCTGCTTCCTCAACAGTTGCGGTAAGCCCTTCCTTTTCCCTCTATAGATCCATTAGGGTTCATGCGGGTTTATGTTGTTTTCTTTGTGTTCTTGGTCAGCCCATAGATAGCAAAGCTCGATCTCAACGTGTTCTGCACTGCAGCCATGGCACTCCTTACCTCGGCCATTTAAACCAAACCTAATAACTTGATCTGAACATTGTGTGAACTGCTTCGGGATCAAACCTTCTCAATATTTTTCCTTTTCCCAACTTAAGGTAGATCTAAAATTTCAATGCAATCTTGTGAAACCTGTTTTACCTTACTTAGTCATTCTTGCCTTAGATCTGTACCTTCTTTATCACATAGGTGGTTTACCCTTGTAGAGAGTAATCTATTATATACCATTAGTCCCCTTGTGAACCGGCAATCCCTTTATCTCCGTTGTCATACTCCGGTTTAATAATATGTATATATCCCTGTTTCCGCTTATCGCTTTGTCATTCATAATTTTATCAGCCTCCGGTTTACCAATTTCACATACTTGGATTCCTTTGTCCTGTTGTACCTTATGCATCACCATGAATGAGTTGTAAACCGGCATTTGTTTCCAGATTTTCACTTGCAATGGCCAAGCAGTTTTATTCCTGCAAGTGGGCTCCCTCCCGGGTTACAGAGGAGCAACTGAATGGAATGGTCAAGATCGGTACTTTACCAAAGAAGAATGAGATCCGGTGGCGAGTTCCTAGACTGGAAAATCCCCCCACCCCTAAGCAGGGTGAGGTAGTGGTGTTTGTTGATCACATAGGCCGTGGTTTTAAACCGCCCGGATCAAAGTTTTTCCGGGATGTGCTTGCCAGCTTTCAACTCCACCCTCAAGATATTGGACCCAACTCGGTATCCAATATATGCAACTTTCAAGTCTTCTGTGAAGTGTATCTACAAGAAGAACCAACTGTCGAGCTGTTCCGGGATTTCTTCCATCTGAACCAGCGCACTGAATTTGTAGATGGACCAATACTGAACTTGGGGGCATCTCTATTCAGAAAAGAAAAGAGGTTGAATTTCCTCATGCCAAGCTGCACAGTCACCCCAAAGAATGGAATCAAACTTGGTTTTACTGTAAAGACACCTCCCCTGAAGATGAGAACCCTCTGCTGGGTTACCGTGCCCACCGGCTTGTCAATACTCATCCACTTCCACAATGACTAAGTGCCCAGGAATGGGCCCCGTACGCACCTCAACTCGCCAAGCTGAGAGCCTTCTTGGCCAACGGTTTAACAGGTGTGGACTTCGTCCTTTGCTAGATATCCTGGAGTATCTTGCCGTTAAGTCGCTGCTCCGTCTTAATGTGCGAGTATACTGGTGAAGTAGAAGACACCCAACATCATATCAATATTTAGCTAACAAATGAAGAAGTCACTGAGGCTGTCAAGAAAATATTGAACGAATCGGAAGCTGTCTGTCGCCAAACCGGATTAAACCCCTTTTACACGCAAAACAAACCGCCTGCTATAAGTATTGTTCTTCCGCTTTACACTTGATATCTTTAGACTGTACAATCTTTGAATACCCTTCTGCTTATTTTTAAACAGGATGATGATCCGTTCTGGAAGAAGAAACCTCAAGAAAAAGCGGCAAAGCCTTCCCGTCCTAAAACAAAAGCCGTCAAGAAAACCACAAAGAGGAAGGCACCTAAACGCATCAGTATGGAACTAGATGACGACCCGGATGAACCGGAAGTTGAGGTAGAACTTGATTCACTTGGTTCACTTTTCATGCATCTCATTGACAATGATACTTATCAGGAGGACGTTGAGGGTAGCCAAGTTGACGATGCAGAGGTAATTATCCTTTCCTCCGGTTCAGACTCTCTGCCAACACAAAAAATCCGTCAAGCGGTCTGGAAAGTAAGCTTTTTCTCATCCCCTTGCTCACTTGGATCCAACATTTATTTTGAAGAAACAACAGCACGAGGCTCACCGCACAACCTGGCACAGCGGTCAAAAGGCCACTTCGGCCGGTTTACCGGACACCCCGGTTCAAAAATGCCGATCTGAGGTCTCACCCACTTCTGACACTTCTTATCCCAAGGCAGGCTAATTCTGACAACCTCTTAATCCGTCTGATTCGAATTATCAGGTGACACCTCCTTCATCCTCTGGCGAGTCAACAGCGACCCAACTCCCTCCTCTCAAAATCGTAGTTGGGTAAGTACTTCACCCCCTTCTTTTGATGTTTCATACTTTGTATGCTATGATAACCTTTGCATCTTGTTCTATTTAGAGCCAAAGCCAGACCCAGTAAAAAGGCTCGGGTGAATAATCCACCCGAAGACCAGGTGGTTATTGAACCGGAGCAAACGGCTGAACCGGAGGGTCCGAATACTGAGGCCACATTTGATGGACCACCCCCTCAAGATCATAATAGTGATGAACAAGCAGAAGTTGATACTGCTGTGCCAGATGATGAACTGGCAAATCCAATCTGGACTGATGACAGACCTTCTAGTCCAGTGAAAACTACTGACACTCCATCAACTCCAGAAAAGGCAGCTGGAGACAAAGAAGGCGAGGTTATCATTACTGGTGTTGGTCACACCTCTCCTGACCATCCTTTTATTTTGGGAAAACATAGTACCAAGGAAGAGCGTGCTGCTATGGAGAAAGGCAAATGGAGCACTGCTTTATCCAGTTATGCCCATCTTAGTGCTCAAGAACTCCACTCTGGTTTCCTAAACCATCTCCACGCAAACCGTGATTATGAAGCCGGTCTGGTGAATCTAATGAAGGAACGCTATGAGGTATTGACATACCTTTTCCTTTCTTAAGTCCAATTATAAATACCAACTCTAGTAGCCCCCAAGGGCCGGTTTTATGATAGCAAACATAAATTGGGACTTTGTAATATCTCAATCATTGCATGCTTATCCTCCATATGTCAAGTAATCATGTGAAATAAACCGGTACGTAATTGTTGTATTCCTGTAGTTTTCATCTGTGTAGCCCCCAAGGGCCGGTTTATCTTTCCAAGGTAAATCGGGTCTTGAATCAATACGTCAACTTTGAACAGATGTACATTAGCCCCCAAGTGTCAAGGATAATGCGTGCATTGTACTTGGGACTTGCAAAAATTTCTGATGATAGAGCTAATAGGCATTATCCCCCAAGTACAAAATGTATAACTTGTTATACACTTGGTACTTCAAACATGAATATCTCATTGATGACTTATCTTGTTCTTGTAGGCCGAACTGAGTAAGAAGGATGCTCAAACCGCCGACCTTCAGGAGAACGTCAAATCCCAGCAAGCAGAGGCTTCCAAGGCCAAGGAAGAGTTGACAAATGCCTTAGCAGCCATGGAAAAACCGAAAGAAACCTTTAACAAAGAATGCGCAGACTGGGAGACAGAAAAGGCCGGTTTAACAAAGAAGGCCGAAGATGCAGAAGCGGCCCTGAAGCCGGTGGTTGAAGAACTGACCGGCTTAAAGCGGCAGATTAATGCTATGACTTCTGCTGTGTTTGGTGAGTACCCTCTCATGAAGTTTTTCTAATTCATAATATCTTATCACTGACTGGTTTACTGATGATTTACCATGACAGGGACCCGCATTACTCATCTGGGCTCCGACATGCGGATGAAGCTTAAAGCGGCCTATACTTTCATAGAACAGCTGTATTTTGGATCCCAGCGGGTGATTTTCACGACAGCTTATAACAAGCCTCCTCCAACGCTGATAAAAGAAACCATCGAGAAGCTGGCCATGCTGCCTGCCCGGTTGGATGAACTGAAGAGATTAGCCACAAGGTCAGGTGCACTGACCGCGCTAATCCGGGCCAAGGCGTGGATTCCAGATCTTGAACCGACAGATATCGTTAAAGGCTATCCTGGTGTGAAGGAAGACGGTTCAGATTTCAATAATGACGATCTCCGAAGGCTGACAAAGGATATGCGGTCGATAGTAAGAAAATTGGCGGATGACACAGATCTGTCTCATTTCCATACGGTGTACGATTTTGAGGGGAAAAGACAGCCCGCACTGATTCACAATGTAGAAGATCTTGTTCCGCCAATCCGTAAGCATACTTACGCTCCTGACATTGACCCTTCCAACCTTATTCATGAAGAAGCCGTTTTTCAAGCCTTAACTGGAATCGATTGGTCAACGATTGATTTCCAGCGACTGGGTAGGGATGAGGATAATGCGACCGCTCAAGATGACCCTCAATCTTCAAGCCGTCCAGATGAGGAATCATAAACCGGAGGCCGGTTTATCAGTTGCAGTCTTCTACTCCTTTTAAAACAATTATTCAATTCGGGCTTGCTTAAAGCGTTTTGTAATAGGATAGCGTGAATACTTTATCTATCATGCCATCGAGCATGTTTGTTTGGCTTGTTACTGAGAACTTGCCATGCCTTTGGGAGCTATTATATGCAGAGTTCATTATGGCTTTTGTTCCTGCATATAAAAACTTGAAAGCGTCCTAGTGGTTTACCACTTGACGGGTCATTATGCCCAAAAAATATATACATAACTTGGATAGAGAACCAAGATTGTAATAACCAGATATAAAATAGATGATACCTGTAATATATCTTGTTGGCTTACCAACTGTTGGTATAGTAAGGGTGAAAACACCAATCTGGAGTATTGATGACTCCTTTCCCTCTTGTTGGTTCATATAAAAAACCATACCGGGGTATGATAACCGCCGGTTTGTTCATATAATGCTGGTGACCTCTAGTCAAAACCAGACCGGAGCAACTTACTGCCGGTTTAAAACTGATCATGTACTGACAACTGAGTGTTGAAAGCCACGCCGGGTTATAATAAACACTAGTTTATCAGAAAATATTCATAAATCCCTTATCAAAAGATGTTTAAAAATAGCAAATCCAAAAGAAATATGCAAGGCTTTTCATGGGCTGCCAGGCCGCTGAGTTAAACCATTTTGCAAAGCCTTTTAAGATGGACCTCAATCTTTAACCAATCACCGTTTTAACTTTGACAAATTCAGGGTCTATGAGATTGACTTGTCAAACGTTCGATGGGTCATACCAGGTTTACCTGGACGGAGTGGCTTACTTAAATAGGCAGGATAACCCAGGGTTTTAGGTGAATACACTTGGCTTCCAAGCCTGGCTTGATAGCCTACTACAAGGGTGCAAGCTCGTTGTTCTTTGAGAAGCAAGGAGCCCCCAAGTAATATTTGAGCAATGCTCAGTGGTGACCCATGTTTGAGTTGTGCCTTATGCAACAGACTCTCTTTGGTTCCACATAATTTCCTTTTGGCTTTAAGCCTATCAAAAGGTGTAGCCATGGTGTAAATACAACCAAGCCCCCTAGTGATTTCCCTTTTTGGTTTTAAACTGATCAAGAGGTGTAGCTATGGTTCGAATACGACCAAGCCCCCTAGTGACTTCCTTTATATCTGTGTGGCTTTATAGGCCGGGTTAATAGAACTCCGCTTTGTAAGTAAAACCCCCATGGAACCACACATGATGTAAAAAAGAAACAGAGACCCCGCTTTAGCTGAGGCTCCGGTTTATTATATAATATATACATTGTCATAAGTATGTACATAAGAAGAGCCTGTGGCTCAAGTATAGTAAGGCCGAAGAAGAGCTATATTCCATGGCCGCTGGGTCTCCTCCTCCGATTTGTGTGAGTCTTTGTGCTCTCGAACATCGATAAGGTAGTATGACCCGTTGTGCAGGTTTTTGCTGACCACAAAAGGTCCTTCCCAAGGTGGGGATAATTTGTGCATATCAGTCTGATCCTGGATGAGCCGAAGCACCAGATCACCCTCTGGAAAAGTTCTGGTCTTAACCCGACGGATGTGATAACGTCGGAGATCTTGTTGATAAATCGCCGATCGTGCCGCTGCAAGATCACGCTCCTCATCTAATAGGTCCAGTGAGTCCTGACGTGCCTTCTCATTTTCCGCTTCAACATAAGCCGCCACACGGGGCGAGTCATGACGGATGTCACTAGGGAGAACCGCCTCTGCTCCATAAACCATGATGAAAGGTGTGTAACCCGTAGATCTGTTTGGTGTGGTGTTGATACTCCATAGCACAGAAGGTAGCTCCTCCACCCAACAACCCGGCGTCCGCTTTAAACGAACCATAAGCTGAGGTTTAATACCTCTCAAAATTTCTTGATTTGCCCTTTCTTCTTGACCATTGGACTGGGGGTGAGCTACTGATGCTACATCAAGCCGGATGTGCTCACGTTGACAAAATTCCTCCATATCACCCTTTGACAGATTAGTACCGTTATCAGTTATAATGTTGTGTGGAAAGCCAAACCGGAATATCACCTTTTTGATGAATTGAACCGCCGTGGCTGCATCACACTTACTGACTGGCTCTGCCTCTACCCACTTGGTAAACTTGTCAACCGCTACTAACAGGTGGGTATTTTTGTCCTTGGATCTCTTAAAGGGTCCAACCATATCGAGCCCCCAAGTTGCAAATGGCCAAGTGATTGGAATCATTCTCAACTCCTGAGCCGGAACATGAGCACGGCGTGCAAATTTCTGACAACCGTCACACCTCTTTACTAAATCCTCAGCATCAGCATGTGTCGTCAATCAGTAGAAGCCGTGACGAAAAGCTTTAGAAACCAAGGATTTTGAACCGGCGTGGTGACCACAATCTCCTTCGTGGATTTCTCACAAAATCTCACAACCCTCTTGAGGAGACACACAACGCTGAATTGCTCCTGTGACGCTGTAACGATGTAACTCCCCATTGATAATGGTCATTGACTTGGAACGCCGGATTATCTGTCAGGCCAAGGTTTCATCCTCCGATAACTCGCCCTAGTTCATGTAAGCCAGGTACGGGACTGTCCAATCCGGTATAACATGCAAAGCCTCCACCAACTGGGCCTCCGGGTCAGGAATAGCCAACTCCTCCTGTGTTGGTATCTTGACCGACGGATTATGAAGTACGTCGAGGAAGACATTAGGTGGCACTGGTTTACGCTGAGAGCCTAGATGACTTAAAGCGTCCGCCGCTTCATTCTTTTGCCGGTCTATATTGTCAACTTAATAACCTTTGAAATGACCAGCCACTATGTCCACCTCCCGTCGATATGCAGCCATGAGTGGATCCTTAGAATCCCAAGTGCCAGATACCTGCTGAGCCACTAGGTCCGAGTCACCGAAGCACCTAATGCGGCTTAAGTTCATCTCCATAGCCATCCACAGACCGTGGATTAAGGCCTCATACTCAGCTGCATTGTTAGTGCAAGGGAACATTAAGCGGAGAACATAACAAAACTTGTCACCTCGTGGGGAAGTTAATATGACTCCAGCCCCCGAGCCCTCCAATTGCCTGGACCCGTCAAAGTGAATAGTCCAATAAGTGTTGTCTGGCTTTTCCTCCAATGCCTGCAACTCTGTCCAATCATTGATGAAGGCCACGAGTGCTTGAGATTTGATCGCTGTGTGAGGTGTATATCTGAGCCCGTGAGGTCCAAGCTCAATAGCCCACTTGGCAATCCGGCCAGTTGCTTCTCTGTTTTGAATGATATCTCCCAGAGGGGCTGAACTGACCACTGTGATAGGATGACCCTGAAAATAATGCTTGAGCTTCTGGCTTGCCATAAAAACCCCATACACCAGCTTTTGCCAATGCAGATACCTCTGCTTTGATTCGATAAGCACCTCACTGATATAATAAACCGGTCGTTGAACCGGATACTCCTTTCCAGCCTCCTTGTGCTCCATGACAATAGCCACACTAACAGCCCGGGCATTAGCAGCCACATATAGCAATAAGGGCTCTTTATCGACCGGAGCCGCAAGGACTGGCGGTTCAGCTAACTGTCTCTTCAAATTCTCAAACGCTTTATCAGCCGCATCGCTCCAGACAAAGTCATCCGTTTTCTTTAGCATCTGATATAAAGGGATAGCCTTCTCCCCAAGACGACTGATAAACCGTCTCAAAGCCGCAATCCGGCCCGCCAGACGCTGAACGTCATTGATACATGTCGGTTTAGCCAGAGAGGTGATAGCTGTGATCTTCTCCGGATTAGCCTCAATGCCCCTGTTAGACACCAGAAAACCCAAGAGCTTGCCTGCCGGAACACCAAAAACACATTTGTCCGGATTAAGCATCATCTTATAAACCCGTAGGTTGTCAAAAGTCTCTCTCAAGTCATCTATCAATGTTTTCTCCTTCCTAGACTTGACCACAATATCATCCACATTTGCATGAACATGCGCCCAATCTGCTTATGAAGACAATTCTGAGCACAGCGTTGATAAGTCACCTGGGCACTCTTGAGCCCAAAGGGCATAGAGACATAGCAGAAGGCTCCAAAGGGAGTTATAAAAGTTGTCTTCTCCTGGTCCTTAACTGCCATTTTGATCCGATGATAACCAGAATAAGCATCCAGAAAATACAAACGGTCACAACTTGCCGTAGCATCAATAATCTGGTCAATACGAGGGAGGGCAAAGGGATCAGCTGGACAAGCCTTGTTCAAGTCTGTGTAGTCCACACACATACGCCAAATGCCATTTTTCTTAAGAACCAGCGCCGGATTAGCCATCCACTCCGGGTGAAAGACCTCCACGATAAACCCTGCGGCCAACAGCCGAGCTACCTCCTCACCAATAGCCTTACGCCTTTCTTCATTAAAGCAGCGGAGAAACTGCCTGACCGGTTTAAACTTAGGATCTATATTAAGTGTGTGCTTAGCGAGTTCCCTCGGTACACCTGGCATGTCAGAAGGCTTCCATGCAAAGATGTCCCGGTTCTCACGGATGAACTCGATGAGCGTGCTTTCCTATCCGGGATCCAGGTTAGCGCTGATGCTTAACTGCTTGGATGAATCGCTAGGAACAAAATCAACCATCTTAGTGTCTGTAGCCGATTTAAACTTTAACGCCGGATCATGCTCCGTAGTTGGTTTTTTCAAAGAAGTCATGTCTGCCGGATCAACCTTGTCTTTATAAAACTTCAGCTCCTCTGTAGCACAAACTGACTCAGCATAAGCCGCATCACCCTCTTCACATTCCAAAGCAATCTTCCTACTCCCATGTACTATGATGGTCCCTTTATGACCAGGCATCTTAATATGTAGATAAACATAACACAGCCTCGCCATGAACTTGGCATAAGCCGACCGTCCAAACAGGGCATGATACGGACTCTTAATTTTCACCACCTCAAAAGTCAACGTTTCTGACCTTGAGTTATGATCATCTCCAAAAGCCACCTCTAGGGCTATCTTGCCCACTGGATACACAGACTTACCAGACACCACACCATGAAAAATGGTGTTCGACGGTTTAAGATTCTTATCTGTCAATCCCATACGGCGGAAGGTATCATAGTAAAGGATATTGATACTAGTTCCTCCATCCATAAGCACCATGGTGAACTTATACCCCCCAACTTGAGGTGCCACCACTAAGGCCAGATGACCCGGATTATCAACCCGGGGTGGGTGATCCTGTCAACTCCATAAAATTGGTTGCTCAGACCAGCGCAAATACTGAGTCACTACCGGGTCAACAGAGTTCATGGCCCTCTTGTGAAGCTTCTGATCACGCTTACACAACCTAGTGGTGAAGACATGATACTTCCCACTATTCAACTGCTTCGGATTGCTCTGATAACCCGACTGCTGCTGCTGATTCCCCTGATGGTTATAACCTCCCTGATTGCCCTGATTACCTTGATTACCATGTCCGGTCTGATGGCCTTGGAATCCCGAACTGGAGCTTCCGCCTCCGTAACCCGGTCCATGAAAACCGCCTCCTGAACTGTCGGACGGGCCATTGTCGTACTGAAACATATTGGAATTTTTGAACTCTCGCATGATGAAACAATCTTTCCAAAGATGTGAAGCTGGCTTCTCGTTCGATCCGTGCTTTGGACAAGGTTGATTTAACAGGCGCTCCAGATTGGGGCCTGACCCTCCGCCCCTCTGAGGTGGTTTGCCCTTACGACGCTGACCATTATCCTGAGCATTGGTGTTAGCCACAAAGTCCAAACTATTGTCTGCCTTGCGCGTACCATTATTCCCATGACCTGCCGTATTGTGCTGCTGCCCCTTGGTATTGCCATTCTTTTTCCCCTTCCCCGATTTGTCATCCTCAGACTCAGGGTCCTTGGTACTATCTAAATCGGCATATTTAACCAAAGCGGCCATAAGCGTTGACATGTCATTGCAGTGACGTTTGAGCCTTCCCAACTTGAGTTTTAACGGCGTAAACCGGCAATTGCCTTCCAACGTCAAAACTGCTGTATCCGCGTTGATGCGGTCTGATGAATGTAAAATGGCTGAGACTCGCTTCACCCAATGGGTCGTAGACTCCCCCTCTTCCTGAACACAAGCGGCTAGGTCCACAATTGACATGGACTGCTTACATGTATCCTTGAAATTCTGGATAAACCGGCTCTTCAACTCGGCCCATGACGCAATGGAGTTAGCTGGTAGGCTCTTTAACTAGGTACGGGTCGTTCCTTCCAACATAATGGTGAAATACTTAGCACACACCGCTTCATCCACGTCCAGCATCTCCATTGCCATCTCATAACTCTCAACCCATGACTCTGGTTGCAAATTGGCGGTGTAATTGGGCACCTTACGAGGGCCTTTAAAATCCTTGGGTAGCCGTACATTACGCAAAGCGGGCGTAAGACACGACACCCCTAAAGAACTGAAGACCACGCCTGGCTCCACTGAAGCGGTAGGATGAACCGTAGTAGGTTGACGAGCTGTGTGCTGAGCTGCTAACTCGGCTTCTCGACGTGCACAACCATGATCCACCACATCCTGCGCATTAGCACCACCACCTGCCGGGTTATGCCCTCACGGCGAGTTACAGTGACGTGCACTGCTTGACACGGCCGGTTCATCCTGAACGTGCCTGCTGTAGCTCCGACTTGGGCGGGGGGTTGAATGAATCCTCTCGCGACTATGCGAATAAGCCTGCTGCTGGTTTAAAGCTGTTTGAAGGAACTCTCTGGCCCGCCGTGTCTCAATCACCACTGGTGACTCGCCGTCAATTGGGAGGGCTGCCAATCATGAAGCGGCAGCCACAATATTGTCCAACGGGTTGGATTAATGCCCCCGGGGCATCGGAACATACTGTGGCACAATGTTGTTCTGACGAGGCGGGTTCATCGTGCGCAGTTGAACCGACGCTCCTATTCCTGGCCCCTCCGTCCGGTTTACCACCGGCTGGTTACTGGTTCCTGCTCCTGGCGTGTTGAAGAGATTTCTTGGTTCATAGCCCGGCGGGACGTGCGACCGGTATCTCCTCCTCATGACATCATCTGAAGCACTCTGATCCAGCCTAAGCCGGTAGGCCTGAGCTTCTAACTCGGCCCGTTCTGTAGCCATCCTGGCTTTCTCTGCTGCCGGGTCCGCCTTAGCCTGAGCTATCTGATCCTTCACCTTTGCAATCTCTGCGTTGTGCTAATCCCAGTTTGCTGCCTCCACCTCTGCTTCCAGCAACGTTGCCAAGGCATCGAACAAATCAGACAAAACCTGAGCCGGAGGCGGTGCCGAGCCCCCTGCTCCTGCTGGCGTTGCTGTTGCTGAACCAGAGAGCATTGCCGCGGTGGTAGAAGAGTGTTGCGCTGGTTGTGTACCGGCCATGAAGACCGCGACCCGGCTTGGCAGATCGAGGGGGTTCGGAATACTGTTGCCATCGGAACCTCCACTAAACCGGCCGTCCTGCAGCTGATACAGCGACTCGGTCTCTCCGGTTGAAGACTCATCATCGGAACAGATAAGGGTTTCTCCATCAGACGCCGGTCCATCCTCATACTCTGCTCCGTGGATGACACCTACAAAAACATGGCTTGCTACGGGCTGAACCTGGGCAGGGCTTGCACGCTGAGCCGTCTCGATGATGTCGGTGCAGGTGTCCGGCTCAGGGCCCGATTCGCCGATCTTGTCGATGAAGACGTGAATTCCGCCAAAGGGGACCCGGCACCCGTATTCTTGAACTGGCCTCGGGACCCCATCCTGCGTCGTCGATGTAGAGCTTGCTGCGACGACTCTTAGTCATCCGGCCCACAGCGTATCCCTTGAGTCCTTCGAAGCTGCCCTTCAAGAACTCAAAACCATCATGCGATAGCCCCACGGTGGGCGCCAACTGTCGTGGTTTTGTCACGGAAGATGTCCTCATGAAAGGACTTAGTCCTGGAGCCATCGCTACGGGTTAGCTTAAAGGGGTTAAACCGAACAAGGGACACGAGGGTTCTTATACTAGTTCGGCCCCTTCGATGAAGGTAAAAGCCTACGTCTAGTTGTGTTGATATTGCTAGGGTTTTGATGACTAGGGAGCGAATCCGCTTTTCCTGGCTCTTGAGTTGTTGTCTGTTGTCCCTAAACCCATGCCGGGTCGTCCCTTTATATACATAGGTTGACACCCGCCGGTTTACAGAGTCCGGAGGCCGGATCATAAACGTGTCCGGCTCGGTCTCTATTCCTTCTAACTTACAATACAAGTTACATGAGAGAGTCGGTTTACATCTACAGGCCTTAACCCGCCTTTGGGCCTTGGGCCTTCATAAAGTGCCACCATCCTCACGTCTTTGTGGGCTTCTATCTTCATAGAGTTAACCCGGCTATTCCTGGCCGGTTTACGTCCAATAGTAATATCCCCAACAAGGGTCATGTAACCATCCCATCGATGGTCCATCGTCGTCTGCTCCGGCATCTTCATCTTCATGATCATGCCCTTCGTCTTGATCTTCCTCATCATCATGTCCGGCATCTCCTACATGATGACTGAGGGAGTCCTGGATTAGGGGGTCTCCGGACAGCCGGACTATCTCCATTGGCCGGACTGTTAGACTATGAAGATACAAGATTGAAGACTTCATCTCGTGTCCGGATGGGACTCTACTTGGCGTGGAAGGCAAGCTAGGCAATACGGATATGGATATCTCCTCCTTTGTAACCGACCTTGTGTAACCCTAACCCTCTCCGGTGTCTATATAAAACCGAAGGGTTTTAGTCCGTAGGACAACAACGACAACATACAATCATACCATAGGCTAGCTTCTAGGGTTTAGCCTCTCTGATCTCATGGTAGATCTACTCTTGTACTACCCATATTATCAATATCAATCAAGCAGGACATAGGGTTTTACCTCCATCAAGAGGGCCCGAACCTAGGTAAAACATCGTGTCCCCTGCCTCCTGTTACCATCCGGCCTAGACGCATAGTTCGGGACCCCCTACCCGAGATCCGCCGGTTTTGACACTGACATTGGTGCTTTCATTGAGAGTTCCTCTGTGTCGTCGCCGTTAGGCTTGATGGCTCCTACTATCATCGACAGCGATGCGGTCCAGGGTGAGACTTTTCTCCTCGGACAGACCTTCGTATTTGGCGGCTTTGCACTGCGGGCTAATTCCCTTGGCCATCTGGAGCAGATTGAAAGCTATGCCCCTGGCCATCAGGTCAAATTTGGAAGTTTGAACTACACAGCCGACATCCGCGGAGACTTGATCTTCGACGGATTCGAGCCACAGCCGGGCGCGCTGCACTGTCACGATGGGTATGACCTAGCTCTGCCGCCGAACAGTACCCCAGAGGCTGCGCCCGCATCAGCTCCGACCCTTAGCTCGAAGCCAACTGCGCCAGTCGAGGACGGGTGGTTAGACACCGCCTCAGGGGCTGCAGTCTCTGAAAGTGCGTTATATCGACTAGAGGGGGGTGAATAGGCGATTTTTATGAAAGTCTTCAAAACGTGGGAGTTATGAAGACATACAGTGAAGATTATGCCTGTTACTATGCAGCGGAAGTTAGATTACACTAGGCCAGCCATGGTCAGGTATTCAATAGAGTGAAAGCACAATGACAAACAGCTTCAGTGTAATAAGGATCAGGTAGGAAGAAGTTATGAAGCCAAACAGATCATACATTCACGTTGTGAAGACAAAAGATAAAGCAAGCATGCAATGGCTTCATAATGAATAACAGTAAGTCAAAGGAAGTGAAGATGAAACCAGTGACTCGTTGAAGACAA
This sequence comes from Triticum urartu, assembly GCF_056163025.1. Lineage (NCBI taxonomy): Eukaryota > Viridiplantae > Streptophyta > Magnoliopsida > Poales > Poaceae > Triticum > Triticum urartu. The sequence goes on along the minus strand of NC_141875.1, from coordinate 480,018,237 downwards.
TGATATGTTGGACCAGTTCTAGTTGCTGTGACAACTGTACGTCTGGTTGGAGCGGCTAGGTATTTAAACCAAAGGACACACAGTCCCGGACACCCAGTCAAGGACACTTAGTCCAAGACACCCAGTCCTCACCGTTTTCTCCTTGAGCTATGGTCACACAGACCTCGCCCAATCACTCTGGTAAGTCTTCAAGGTAGACTCCCAAACCTTCACAGACTTCGTTCACTGGCAATCCACAATGTCTCTTGGATGCTCAGAACGCGACGCCTAACCGTCTGGAGGATGCACAGTCCTCAAGTGTAATAAGTCTTCAGATCACACAGACAAGAAGACTTAAGTGATGCCCAATTTACTCTGGCTCTGGGTGGTTAGGGCTTTTCTCCTCACTAGGAATTTTTCTTTCAAAGGCTTCGAGGTGGGTTGCTCTCAAACGACAAAAGCCGTGCACTGAAATCTGAGCAGCCAACCGTTTATGGTTGTGGGGGTGGACTATTTATAGCCACTTGGCAACCCGACCTGATTTGTCCGAAATGACCCTGGGTCACTAAGGAACTGACACGTGTACCAACGGTCGAATTTTGAACTCACACGGCAACTTTACTTGGGCTACAAGTAAAGCTGACTTGTCTGACTCTGGACAAGATTTGCTCTCATAGTCTTCGCTCGAAGACATAGGATTTGAGTTAGGCATCACTTCAGTCATTCTTTTTGGTTCTCTTGGACCCCACTTAACAGTACGGTGGTTCCTACGACACAACATAAATGAAATGAAACTACGAAGGATCTAAGTCTTCGAGTTCCATAAGCTTCATAGGGAGTCTTCTCATGTCATTGTCTTCAATATGAATATCTTCATAAACCACCATTGTATTCAATGTCTTCGTACATTTTTAGGGGTCATCTCTGGTAGTAAAACCGAATCAATAAGGGACTTCTACCTGTGTTTTCCTGCAATTCTCACAAACACATTAGTCCCTCAACTAGGTTTGTCGTCAATACTCCAAAACCAACTAGGGGTGGCACTAGATGCACTTACAATCTCCCCCTTTTTGGTGATTGATGAAATACTAGTTGAAGTTTTCAACGGGGAACATAATTTGTGAAATTGTAAAGGAATTGTCTTCATAAGTTGCAAGGGCTCCCCCTGAAGATGTGCATATAAGTAATTTGCTTCTTGAATGCAAATGCACATGGCAGGTTGTACTTGTGGAGATCCACTTCAACTTATGATGACAATCCACTATGCATGTGAAAGTATATGAAGATAATGACATGCATAATGGAAAATGGACGTCTGCAGAATGAGATGAGTGCGGAATTTATCGTCGCACATGCGGAATTTATCTTCGCAAAATGAAGTGACAAACAGGTAGCAGATGACCATCAAGGCTAAGTGTTACAACTCAATGAAGCAAATGTAGCAAAAACGGGAGTTGTAAGCACGAAGCAAAATGTAGCAAAGTATGAAGGCACCCGCCCATAGTGACCCGCTTGAAGACTATAAACATCATATGCTTCTCCCCCTTTTGTCAGTGATGACCAAAAAGGTTTGAAGACATAGAGGTTTCTACACGTTCCCAGGCACAGCAGGGTCGGTGGAGTTGTTTGGTGGCGGTGCAGACGAGCTTGGTGCAGATTCGACGCGTGTTGAAGCAGGTGGAGATGATGTCGCGTCGTCTCTTCAATAATCCGGGCAGACACGGTGGCAGCAGAAGAAGAGAACTCTGACTCTTCAAGTGATGGTGTGCTTCACATCACAGCTCTTCTTGGAGGCGTGGAGTCAAATTTGAATCTCTCTTTGAAGCCATCCTCATGCAGGTCAGCTTCAGAGCTCATCATGGTGAGGCCTTTCCAAGTGCGGCGACAGGTCTCGTGTGCCACAAATGCATTCTTGGTTGCCAGATTTCTGATGCGATTGACGTCTTGCATGATGCTTCTCATCTGCCTCTTGAGCCAGTCGTGATGCCTATCATGCTTTTGGTGGAGAGCCACAAGGAGTTCTCGGTCATTGAGTGCACGAGCGCGCTTCTTGGGTCTCTTTGCAGCTGTGCTGTTAGTGGCTTCAGTTGATGCAGGGGCACGTGTGGTGCCAGCCATTGGATACACTCGGGAGAGAGCTTCAACACCTTCAATATTTTGAGTGAAGCTCTGGTGTTCTGCATTCTGAAGACTTAATGGTTGCTTGGTAGGCTCTGGATATATTGCTTCAGTAGATGTGTCCACATCTGGCAAAAATATCCTATGGTTGCGGGCTGAGGGTTGATAGGAGATTGCAGAGTGAAGCTTGATTAGCCTCATAACCCAAGGAGCATAGAACTTTAATCCAAACAATTCTGAGGCGGACGCTGCAAGTTGACGGATGAAGAGATCCTGTGCGTTGAAGCATTTGCCATGAAGAATGCAGAAGATGAGAGTCTTCATAGCACCTTCAATCATTGCATATCGAGAGTGTCCCTTAACGGGCCAGAGAGTCCGCCTTATGATGTGATATATTGTTCTGGGCAGGTACTCTAAGTCTTCAACGAAGAACCGAGTTGGATAGGGTGCATTAGGAGGCAATGGCTTCATCATTGAGAGCATCTGCCTCATATCTGGCTCAGGACGCTGAAATATGCTCTCAATTGCTTCAGCATGGAGTTGGCAGCCTTCTTCAAAGAATTCGCCAGGAGTGGGAAGGCCGGTAAGCTCAATTATGTCGAAAGCATTGGCTTCATGATGGACATTGCCGGTCATCCATTCCAGGATCCATGTCTTCGGATCTCTGTTATAGCCTTTGATATGCAGGGTGGCATAGAACTGGAGCAGAAGCTCTTCGTTCCAGTGCTCTTCATCGGTGATAAACGGCAGCAGACCCACTTGCTTGAAGCAATCCAGTGCTTCTTCCAGACCAGGCAGACCAGCAACAGCTTCAACCTCAAGGCGCTTGTGAGGAAAGATGCGGCCTTGGTTGTATAGGATGCATGAATAATAGTTGCGCTGTTGATGGCTCCAGAACCTATCTGATACAATCCGTTCCCTTGAATAAGGGTTCTTGGAGCAGTTGAAAACGTGTTGTCTGCCCTGAAGCCGTTGATGTTGAAGGAGCCAGGAGCTAATGCAGGACCTGGGAACCTTGGCAGTCGTGGGATCGGCTTCTGGACCTGGGGCCTGTGCGCAACATGATAGTTGAATTGGGGACCCGCAGCAGACTCAGGCACAGAAGGTTTAGGAGCAGTGTCTTCATTGTCTTCTGAAGCTGTTGTTGGGGAGGGCTCCACATTTGCTTCGGCGTTGTTTGTGGCAGCCTCAACATTTGCAGCCTCCACACGTGTAGTTGGAGGGACGAACTCAGGCACGTTCTCCTGGAGAACTGCTTCTTGTTGGTGCGGTGAAGTTTGAGCTTGTGGTATTTCTGCATGCTCTTCGGCTGATGCAGCCGGAATGTCGTCAGCAGCCTGAGCCCTTGGCCCTCTGCAAAGCCTACGAAATTTAGGCGACGCCGGTGGAGTTGCAGTGGGTTGGGGTTCATTATCTTCCTCCTGTGGGCGATCTGCCCACGATGCATCTTGTGTGATTGGCGTCAATGGACGACCAATGCTGATCAGTTCGCTTGTCTCAAGCTGAGGAAGGGCTGCATCACCTTGAACATTGTCTTGGAGACCAATGTCTTCAGCAGCGTTGGGGTCGGCTGTTGGAATGTCTTCAGCGTGCGGAGCCTCTATGAAAGCAGGCTCATGCACTGTTAACTGACGATCTGCGTCAGGATAGCGGACGGAGAGGGGTTCAACTATCAAGGGCTCTGTGGGAGCAGCCCGAGATTTCTTGGTCTTGCGCTTCTTGATAATGGGGTCAGAAGGAGAGGCTTCAGATTGTTTTCTCTTCCTAGCTTCAGCCTCTGTAGTCCGTGTCTTCTTGAGTTCTGAGGCGGTTGATCGACTCTTTGGCTTCGAGCCAGTTGTTGCAGTGGGGAAGACAATCGGAGCAGTTTCTGACCTTGGCGCCTCTGGTTCAGGCACAGCAGGCTTCTTTTTCTTCTTCACGGCCATCCTGGGGTCAATGCCGGGACGCCCAAGTGCCTTGCGCTTCTCAGCCTCATTGTAGGCCTGAACACATTTGTCAGCCAATGACTTCATCCTTTCACGTGAGCCTTGAGCTTCGGCACGCGTCTTCAGGAAGTTCTCTTTCATCTCGTGCAACATGATCTTGAAGTTTTTCACTTCTTGCACGCTGAGCTTGGCCACGTGCTTCTTGAACTGAGCCTTTTCAAAATCAATTTTCTGCTTCAGTTCAACAATGCGCTGGGCTATTGCAAGTTCTGAAGCAATTGCGCCTTGGAAGGCGACGCTGAGGCCTATGGGCAGCTGCAGATCATCGAAGCTCATATCTGGAGTGTCAAACCATTCATCGATGAAGCTGTGGATGATGGCGACATCAAACAGAGGCAGATTGTTGAAGATTTCAGCCTCCTCCTTGCTCTTGATGAGCTGCTCAAGAGCGTCATCTCCAAGATCTTCATCGCTTGATAGATCAATGGCTTCACTGCGCAGAATGGCAGCAGCAGTGAGCTCTTTGCCTGTGTGTTGCTGGGGCTCCTTATCCTTCAGGGGCTTGGAGATGCGTGATACATCTTCAGACTGCACACTGACTTCAGGAGGTGCAGTTTTCAATGGCTTCGCCCTTGAGATTTTTGAGGCAGGGGCCGGCTTTGAAGCTTTTGGTTTCTTCTGCTTTGGCTTCGGCGCAGCAGGGGCGTCATCAGACTCAGTATCTGCTGGAGGGTCATTCACGGCAGTCCCTTGGACTAGAATGCGGGTGATGAGGCCTGCAAGATTGGCATACGGCCCGATGATATTGGGATCGGCATCGCGTGTGCCATCTGCCCTTGGTTCAGAGGGACCAGGGTTGAAGTCTAATCCCAGCTTCTTCTTGTTTTGCTTTGCAGAGTTCTGAGCAAATTGGAAGTTGCGCTTGAACAGATTGTCATCGCGACACCAGAGAAGTGATGACGGATGAGCTTCAGCTGGCTGTGGTCCTCTCACCATGCATGGATAGAAGCCTTGAGCAATGGCTTCGTCTCTGGACCTGGGTACGAGATTTTTGTATAATACGTCTCCCCACGGTCTCTTGATGGCGCACTTTTTGGCATACTCCTGAGTGACGAAGCGGTATTGAAACCATTGCTCTGCCCAATATCTTCGAATCCATTGGATTCGTGTCTTGCGCTGACCATAGCTTTCTTCAGGATCAGTTTTGTACATCTCTGCCAACTCATCAGGCAGATCTTTGGACGTTTCACCACGTCTCTGTCTGCCTCCCTTCCTTGCTGCTGTTTCTGAAGCCATGAATCTTAACTTGGAAGGCTTCAAGACGTTCAAAGTCTTCAAAGGCTTCCTTTTGCTTGACCAACAAGAACTGGCTTCAGGAGAGTTGATGTGATGCTGCAAGTACTTTGCAAATGAATGCAGACTATGAGAACCAAAGGATTCTCCCACGGACATGTACCTGTGACAGCATTAAGGTGCGAGGGAAGGGGAAGAGTTCATATGCATTCTCAGAAGATTTTGAAGATAAATCGGTTTAGAAGACATTGACCTCATCGTGCGAAGACATTCACTTATAGATAAGAAGTTGGTTCCAGATTTGTACGAACCCATAGATCAGTACAAGTGAGGAATCTAACTACTTTATGAAGCACAAGTGAATATACTAGGCATGTTATGAGTTGCAGTGAGAGATCTAACTGGTGTGAAGAGAAACTTCTTATGGTTGAAAGTGACAGAACCAAGAGATCAAAAGAAGCTGTAAAAAGAAGTTTTATTTACCCCACTGGAACTGCTAGACGAAGTGGGAGTTGAGGCCAAGCAGTTCGATCCTCCGTGCCCTAACTTGGCGACGGAAGACACCTACGGCGACGGCGGAGAGAGCGATGTCCGCTGTCGGCGTGAAAACGGCGTCGGAGAGGTTGCGGCAGTGAAGCGCTTCGTCGCCGGCGTCGTCGAGAGCTAGCGGTGGTGCTAGGGTTCGTGCGAGGGTGGAAGAAGAGATAATGACCGCAGTGAATCGTGTATTTATAGGGATATAGGCAGCACTGCGCTATTACTCAGGTGCCCCTGGCGGTTCGCATTTGAGGCACGTGTGGCCAGTTAGAGGATATTGGGGTTTGTTCCACGTCCCACGCACGCCTAAATTGTCGGGCGGTCGTTCCTGCTTCTCCGGATCTTATGTGGAGGAATGAGCATTAAAAAAACGGACTTTTATGGTTGTCTCTATGTCTTCGGCTGGCAAGGACACAGTGAAGACATTTGACAGTTTCAACAGAATGCATATGACTTGGAGAGATAGAGTTTGAGATAGAAAGCATAGAGAGGTTAGGGTCCGATCACATTCACTTAGTTCAAAAGAATTCAACCAAGAAGACATAGCTATAAGTGAATGCTGTAGAGGACAGAACACTAGTATATATATATATATATATCATCAATGCAGTGAAGATAATCATGAAGACATATTGAGATTGAAGCCAAACCAAATGTGAAGATAATGCAAGGTAACGCCATGAGTGAAACACTTCAAAATGGAACGTTTGGTGGTGGTGTTACCCACCGTATAGGAAGTATTTGATCCAGACACGGCGCACAATTATCGTGGCGCTCCGAAGTCAAATTCCACATTAATGTATTCACACTTAGAATGTACGTCTTCATTGATTGAAGATATACGTTACTTTGTGTGTTGTACATCTAAGTCATCAATATGCATAAGTGTTAGGATGTGTGCCTGATCACAGGACATTTGAGGATTCCAAGATATTTAGCTCACACCGTAACTTGCAAAACCTCTTCTCATCCAAGGGCTTGGTGAAGATATCCGCCAATTGCTCTTCAGTGTTGGCGTGTATGACATCAATGTCTTCCTTCACAACATGATCTCTGAGAAAGTGATGACGAATTTCAATGTGCTTTGTCTTCAAGTGCTGAACTGGGTTGTTGGCAATCTTGATGGCGCTTTCATTGTCGCAGTAAAGTGGCACTTGCTTCAGATGGATGCCATAATCCTTGAGTGTTTGCTTCATCCACAGAAGCTGAGCGCAGCAAGATCCAGCAGCAATGTATTCAGATTCAGCAGTGGAGAGAGATACACAGTTCTGCTTCTTTGAAGACCAACATACAAGTGATCGTCCCAGAAAGTGACATGTGCCTGATGTAGACTTGCGATCAACTTTGTCACCAGCATAATCAGCATCCGAAAATCCAACCAAATCAAACTCTGAGCCCTTTGGATACCATAATCCTAGAGTTGGGGTGTGAGCCAAATATCGAAGAATTCGCTTCACAGCTAAGTGATGCGACTCCTTTGGTGCCGCTTGAAATCGAGCGCACATGCAAACACTAAGCATGATATCTGGCCTAGATGCACATAAATAAAGCAAAGACCCAATCATGGAGCGGTATACCTTTTGATCGAACTCTTTACCATTGTCGTCAGGACCTAGATGATGTTTGGCTGGCATTGGTGTTGTGAAGCCTTTGCAATCTTGCATACCGAACTTCTTCAAGCACTCTTTAAGATATTTCTCTTGAGATATGAAGATGCCGTTGCGTTGTTGCCGTATCTGAAGACCGAGGAAGAACTTCAGCTCCCCCATCATGGACATCTGATATTGCTCTTGCATCATGTATCCAAACTCTTCACTGTACTTCTGATTGGTGCAGCCGAAGATAATGTCATCCACATATATTTGGCACACAAACAGTTCACCATCGTATGTCTTCGTGAAAAGAGTGGGATCCAGGGAACCAGGTATGAAGCCTTTGCTCTTCAGAAAGTACTTGAGTGTATCATACCAGGCCCTAGGGGCTTGTTTGAGGCCATACAGTGCCTTGTTGAGCTTGTATACCATATCAGGATGTTTTGGATTTTCAAAGCCAGGTGGTTGTGCAACATACACTTCTTCAATCTTGCCATTGAGAAAGGCACTTTTCACATCCATTTGATATAGAAGTATGTTATGATGATTTGCATAGGCCAGCAGTATGCGTATGGCTTCAAGCCTAGCCACAGGAGCAAATGTTTCATCGAAGTCAATGCCTTCCACTTGAGTATATCCTTGAGCAACGAGACGAGCTTTGTTTCTGACAACTTGACCATGCTCATCTTGCTTGTTGCGGTATATCCATTTGGTGCCTATTATGTTGTGCTTCCGTGGATCAGGACGCTTAACCAGTTCCCATACATTATTCAGCTCAAACTGTTGAAGCTCTTCTTGCATAGCTTGAATCCATTCCGGTTCCATGAAGGCTTCTTCAACTTTCTTGGGTTCTGATATTGAGACGAATGTGAAATGCCCACAGAAGTTTGTTAGCTGAGTTGCCCTTGAACGAGTGAGTGGACCAGGTGCATTGATGCTGTCAAGTATTCTGTCAATCTGTACTTCATTTGCAACACGAGGATGTATAGGGCGAAGACTTTGCTCTTGCTGATCTGCGTTGTCTTTTGGAGGAATGTCTTCATGCTGAGCATTGTCTTCATGTTGATCAGGTGCTGAGATGATGAGTTCTTCTTCAGGATGAGCTTCAGAAGGCATGATCTCTCCAGTTCCCATAAGCTTGATTGATTCACTAGCTGGGACTTCATCTAGCACATTTGGCAGTTGCTCTCTTTGTGAACCATTTGTTTCATCAAACCGCACATCCACTGTTTCGACCACTTTGTAATGGAAGAGATTGAAGACTCTGTAGGAGTGTGAATCCTTTCCATATCCAAGCATAAAGCCCTCATGTGCTTTTGGTGCAAACTTTGAGGTGTGCTGTGGGTCCTTGATCCAGCACTTTGCGCCAAATACTCTGAAGTAACTGACATTTGGCTTCTTGCCAGTTAGGAGTTCATAAGATGTCTTGTTCAGAAGCTTGTGAAGATAAACACGATTGATTTTATGACATGCAGTATCAATGGCTTCAGTCCAGAATTTTCTTGGAGTCTTGTATTCATCTAGCATTGTTCTGGCCATCTCAATGAGTGTTCTGTTCTTGCGTTCGACGACGCCATTCTGTTGTGGCGTGTATGGAGCTGAGAATTCATGTGTGATGCCCAAGGTATCCAGATATGTATCAAAGCCAGTGTTCTTGAATTCAGTGCCATTGTCACTTCTGATGTGATTTATCTTGGCGCCAAAATAGTTCATGGCTCGATTGGCGAAGCGTCTGAAGACATCCTGCACTTCAGTCTTGTAAAGGATTATGTGTACCCAAGTATATCTAGAGTAATCATCAACAATGACGAAGCCATAGAGGCAAGCAGAAGTAGTAAAAGTTGAGTAGTGAGTGGGACCGAAAAGATCCATGTGAAGCAGTTCGAAGGGTTGTGTAGTAGTCATGATTGTCTTCGAAGGATGTTTTGCCCTTGTCATTTTCCCTGCTTCACAGGCACCGCATAAATGATCTTTCTTGAACTTGACGCCCTCGATGCCTATGACGTGCTTTTTCTTCGCAAGGGTGTGGAGGTTCCTCATGCCAGCATGCCCAAGCCTTCGATGCCAAAGCCAGCATTCTGAAGCTTTTGCAAGAAGACATACTGCAAGTTGTGGTCCTGCGGAGAAATCTACCACGTACAAATCACCTTTCCGATACCCTTCAAACACTAGAGATTTGTCAGATTCCATTAGCACCAGGCAACGATATTTTCCAAACATTACAATCATATTCAAATCGCAAAGCATTGAGACAGACATTAAGTTGAAGCCAAGGGATTCAACAAGCATGACTTTATCCATGTGTTGATCCTTTGAGATTGCAACTCTACCTAGACCCAATACCTTACTTTTACCAGTGTCAGCAAATGTGATGTGACTCTTGTCAGATGGACGTAAAGTTGAGTCCATGAGAAGGCTTCTTCTGCCAGTCATGTGATTTGTACACCCACTGTCAATAATCCATTCTGAAGACTTTGAAGTCGCTGGTGTCGTACCCTACAGTGCAGTTAGGGGGATAGGCTTCACGAAGAGAGTTGTGAAGCATAAACATTTGACGAACCAGTGGGTTATGAAAACTTAGATCCAGATTAGGACTAATAGGGAGAGTAGCATGCGATTCAGGAGCAAAGTACATAATGATGCCATTCGGGCATTTTATCTTGCGCCCTACAAGATTTTTAAGGTCCCCAGCAATAGCATCAGAAGATTTTGTTTTTCTGCTGGAGACCTTTCCCTGCAAAAGAGAGTTAAGCTTTCTTAACCACCCACATCTTCAAGGGTGGCTTAGAAGCAATAAGTCTAAGTGCAGCATCTGAGAATTTTGGCTTTGGAGCCCTAGCAAACAGTCTAGCAGGGGGACAATAATACTCATAGGAATAAGCAGAATAATTTTTGGTCATATGAACATGACGGTTCGATGAACCGCTCTCATATTCATATGCCTGAGTATGGTTTCCCTGCAAAACATTTGCGTTAGTGTAACTCAGGTGAGTCCTCTGTTTGTATGAAGCCATTGGACCGTATGAAGCCTTTGGTTTGAGGTTTGTCTTCTTTAAGTGAGGTGTCATGAAGACATTCATAGGAAGATTTTCCAGACACCTTTTTGGAACCCAGATCTTCTTCATAGGCGGTCCATTCCTGCAGTTAGTACCAATGTACCTGGCAAATACTTCACCATTCTGACTCTTAAACAGTTTGTAGTTTGCATCAAAGGATTCATCAATGATAATGGGGTTAGCACAAGTGAAGCCAGGTAGATTAGATGGATCTGCTGAGGATTCCTTTGCAGCAACCCATGTGGTTTTGGGGTACTGCTCAGGTTTCCAGTAAGAGCCATCTGCATTAATTTTCCTCACGAACCCAACACCCTCTTTCCTAGGGTTTCGGTCCAAAATCTGCTTCTTAAGGACATCACATAGTGTCTGATGCCCTTTCAGACTTTTGTACATCCCTGTTTCAAGCAATGTCTTCAACCTAGCATTCTCATCAGCAATAGCAGTGGTATCCTCAGCAGAGGGGTTAGTTACCACATCAACAGTTGAAAATATTGGAATAGCAGTAGCAGTGGAACATTCAGCAACAGAAGTAGCATTATCACGCTCAATGCATTTAAGGCATGGTGGTTCAAATCCTTCCTGAGCGGAACTGATCTGTTCGGCTCGAAGTGACTCATTTTCCTTTTGAAGATCTTCATGATCCGCTCTCAACTTCTCAAGATCTTGCTTCTTTTGAAGATAATCATAGGAAATCTTTTCATGAGTAGTTGAGAGAGTCTCAAGACGATCTTCAAGTTCCTGATACTTAACGTGAAGATTTTTTATGTCTTCAATTAAGGATTCAGAACGAGTCATTTCAGCACCCAACAGATCATCGCTTCTGTCTAACAGTTTTTGAATATGTTCCATAGCTTTCTGTTGTTCAGTTGCAATTTTAGCAAGTGTTTTGTAGCTAGGTTTTGAATCACATTCAGAGTCATCGTCACTAGATGTTTCATAGCGAGTAGTGTGTGTGTTTACCTTGGCACCGCGTGCCATGAAGCAGTAGGTAGGAGTGGAGTCGTTCTTGTCATTTGCGTCGGTGTCGGTGATGCAGTCATTGTCTTCAGTGTTGAAGATGGACTTGGCGACGTATGCTGTAGCCAGACTCGCAATGCCAGAATCAGACTCCACCTCTGCCTCTTCAGATGTGGACTCCTCCTCTGAATCCATCTCCTTTCCAACAAACGCACGTGCCTTGCCAGATGAGCTCTTCTTGTGTGATGAAGACTTCGATGAAGACTTGGAAGAAGACTTTGAGTATTTCTTCTTCTTCTTGTCGTCAGAATCATATTCCTTGCTCTTCTTCTTCCTTCTGTTCTCATTGTCCCATTGTGGACACTCAGAGATGAAGTGTCCAGTTTTCTTGCACTTGTGACATGTTTTCTTCTTGTAGTCATGAGCAGAAGCTTCATCATTCCTTGAGCTTGATCGTGAAGATTTTCTGAAGCCTTTCTTCTTGGTGAATTTTTGGAACTTCTTCACTAGCATTGCAAGTTCTCTTCCAATGTCTTCAGGATCATCAGAACTGCAGTCAGATTCTTCTTCAGATGAGGAGACAGCTTTTGCCTTCAAGGCGCGAGTTCGCCCATAGTTTGGACCGTATATATCTCTTTTCTCAAAAAGCTGAAACTCATGTGTGTTGAGCCTCTCAAGTATGCCAGACGGATCAAGTGTCTTGAAATCAGGACGTTCTTGAATCATCAGGGCCAGAATGTCAAATGAACTATCAAGTGATCTCAGCAGCGTCTTGACGATTTCATGTTTGGTGATCTCAGTGGCGCCGAGGGCTTGAAGCTCATTTGTGATGTCAGTGAGCCGATCAAAGGTGTGCTGAACATTCTCATTGTCATTTCGCTTGAAGCGGTTGAAGAGGTTGCGAAGAACACTGATTCTCTGATCTCTCTGGGTTGAGATGCCTTCATTAACCTTGGAGAGCCAGTCCCAGACTAACTTGGATGTCTTCAAGGCACTCACACGGCCATACTGTCCTTTGGTCAGATGACCACAGATGATATTCTTGGCAGTAGAGTCCAGTTGAGTGAACTTCTTGACATCAGCAGCAGTGACACCTTCTCCAGCCTTGGGAACGCCGTTTTCGACGACATACCATAGGTCGATGTCAATGGCTTCAAGATGCATGCGCATCTTATTCTTCCAGTAGGGATATTCAGTTCCATCGAAGACGGGGCACGCATCGGAGACTTTGATTATCCCTGTAGTTGACATAGCTAAAACTCCAGGTGGTTAAACCAAATCACACAGAACAAGGGAGCACCTTGCTCTGATACCAATTGAAAGTGTGTTATATCGACTAGAGGGGGGGTGAATAGGCGATTTTTATGAAAGTCTTCAAAACATGGGAGTTATGAAGACATACAGTGAAGATTATGCCTGTTACTATGCAGTGGAAGTTAGATTACACTAGGCCAGCCATTGTCAGGTATTCAATAGAGTGAAAGCACAATGACAAACAGCTTCAGTGTAATAAGGATCAGGTAGGAAGAAGTTATGAAGCCAAACAGATCATACATTCACGTTGTGAAGACAAAAGATAAAGCAAGCATGCAATGGCTTCATAATGAATAACAGTAAGTCAAAGGAAGTGAAGATGAAACCAGTGACTCGTTGAAGACAATGATATGTTGGACCAGTTCCAGTTGCTGTGACAACTGTACGTCTGGTTGGAGCGGCTAGGTATATAAACCAAAGGACACACAGTCCCGGACACCCAGTCAAGGACACTTAGTCCAAGACACCCAGTCCTCACCGTTTTCTCCTTGAGCTATGGTCACACAGACCTCGCCCAATCACTCTGGTAAGTCTTCAAGGTAGACTCCCAAACCTTCACAGACTTCGTTCACTGGCAATCCACAATGTCTCTTAGATGCTCAGAACGCGACGCCTAACCGTCTGGAGGATGCACAGTCCTCAAGTGTAATAAGTCTTCAGATCACACAGACAAGAAGACTTAAGTGATGCCCAATTTACTCTGGCTCTGGGTGGTTAGGGCTTTTCTCCTCACTAGGATTTTTTCTTTCAAAGGCTTCGAGGTGGGTTGCTCTCAAACGACAAAAGCCGTGCACTGAAATCTGAGCAGCCAACCGTTTATGGTTGTGGGGGTGGACTATTTATAGCCACTTGGCAACCCGAACTGATTTGTCCGAAATGACCCTGGGTCACTAAGGAACTGACACGTGTACCAACAGTCGAATTTTGAACTCACACAGCAACTTTACTTGGGCTACAAGTAAAGCTGACTTGTCTGACTCTGGACAAGATTTGCTCTCATAGTCTTCGCTCGAAGACATAGGATTTGAGTTAGGCATCACTTCAGTCATTCTTTCTGGTTCTCTTGGACCCCACTTAACAGTACGGTGGTTCCTACGACACAACATAAATGAAATGAAACTACGAAGGATCTAAGTCTTCGAGTTCCATAAGCTTCATAGGGAGTCTTCTCATGTCATTGTCTTCAATATGAATATCTTCATAAACCACCATTGTCTTCAATGTCTTCGTACATTTTTAGGGGTCATCTCTGGTAGTAAAACCGAATCAATAAGGGACTTCTACCTGTGTTTTCCTGCAATTCTCACAAACACATTAGTCCCTCAACTAGGTTTGTCGTCAATACTCCAAAACCAACTAGGGGTGGCACTAGATGCACTTACAGTCTCAATGGTGATCGAGCCGAACACCAGCCTAACCCTCTGCGCAGCCCGTGACTCCAAGGTGCCGGACTCTTTTCCAGACTCCGAACCATCCGCGCCCCTGCCAATCGAATCTGATTGGGCACCGATCATGGAATTCACCGTCGCGGATATCTTTCAGCACTCGCCCTTCGGTGACATTCTGAATTCACTAAGGTCTCTCTCTTTGTCAGGAGAGCCCTGGCCGGATTATGGCCAACAGGATTGGGATGCGGACGACGAAGAAATTCGACGCCCACCCACCACCCACTTCATAGCCACTGTCGGTGATTTAACCGACATGCTCGACTTCGACTCCGAAGACATCGACGGTATGGATGACGATGTAGGAGACGAACATGAACCAGGACCTATAGGGCACTGGAAAGCCACCTCGTCATATGACATATACATGGTGGATAGACCCAAAGAAGGCAACGGCGACGGGATAGCGGAGGATGACCCCTCCAAGAAGCAACCCAAACGCCGACATCAGCGGCGCCGCTCTAAGTCCTGCCAAAGCAAAAGTGGTGATACCGGCATAGGAGATAATAACACTCCGGATAGTGCCGAAGACAACAACAAACCCCTCCAGCAAGATTTAGAGCAGGAGGATGGAGGAACCAGCTCTCCTGAGAGAGCGGCAGATGGAGAGGAGGAGGATGACAATCACATACCCCTCTCAGATGACGAGGCAAGCCTCGACGACGATGAATTCGCCGTACCAGAGGATCCCGTCGAACAAGAGCACTTCAAGCGCCGGCTCATGGCCACGGCAAATAGCCTGAAGAAAAAGCAGCAGCAGCTTCAAACTGATCAAGATCTGCTAGCTGACAGATGGACTGAAGTCCTCGCGGCCGAGGAATATAAACTTGAGCGCCCCTCCAAGGATTACCCAAATTGCAAGTTACTACCCCGACTGGAGGAAGAAGCGTATGATACGGCTGATCAGCCACCTCGTGGCCGCGATAGAGAGGCATTCCAGCCAAAAGCTCAGCCTCCACCCCGACGCCATTCAAATAAAAAGGCATGGGGAGATACGCCAGACCTGCGAGACATATCGGAGGACAAAGCAAAGCATGCAAGATCGATCTACGGATCACGACGGCGCACCACTCTGCAAGACGATAAATGTCATGCCGGATGCAGTAAAAGCAAATCTGGCCGGGCCGACCACAGCGGGCAAGACCCATTCGAGTTGCGTCGCGATATAGCCCAATATAGAGGCGCCGCACACCCCTTATGCTTCACAGAAGACGTAATGGAACATCAATTCCCAGAAGGTTTCAAACTTGTAAATATTGAATCATACGACGGCACAACAGATCCCGCGGTATGGATTGAGGATTTCCTCCTCCACATCCACATGGCCCGCGGCAATGACTTACACGCCATCAAATACCTCCCACTAAAGCTCAAAGGACCAGCGCGGCATTGGCTTAACAGCTTGCCAGCGGACTCCATTAGCTGTTGGGAAGATCTGGAAGCCGCATTCCTCGACAACTTTCAGGGCACTTATGTGCGACCACCAGACGCCGATGACTTGAGCCACATAATTCAGCAGCCAGAAGAGTGGGCCAGGCAATTCTGGACTCGGTTCCTTACAAAGAAAAATCATATTGTCGACTGTCCAGATGCAGAGGCCTTAGCGGCTTTCAAGCACAACATCCAAGACGAGTGGCTAGCCCGGCACCTTGGTCAGGAAAAGCCGAAATCTATGGCAACTCTCACGACGCTCATGACCCGCTTTTGTGCGGGAGAAGACGGCTGGCTGGCTCGCAGTAATAACATATCAAAGAACCATGGTACCTCAGATACCAAGGACGGCAATAGCAGGTCACGTCGCAACAAGCATAAGCGCCGCATTAACAGCGAAAATACTGAGGATACGGCAGTCAATGCCGGATTCAAAGGCTCTAAACCCGGTCAGCGGAAAAAGCCATTCAAACAAAGTACGCCGGGTCTGTCCAGATTGGACCGTATACTCGATCGCTCATGTCAAATACACGGCACCCCAGACAAGCCAGCCAATCACACCAACAGGGATTGTTGGGTGTTTAAGCAGGCCGACAAGTTAATTGCCGAAAACAAAGACAAGGGATAGTTAATTGCCGAAGAGGTTCCCCCCGCAAGTGCGGACGGTGAACATGATATACGCAACCCACATCCCCAAGAGGGAGCGGAAGCGTGCGCTCAGGGACGTATATGCGTTGGAGCCAGTCGCCCCAAAGTTCAACCCTTGGTCCTCCTGTACAATCACCTTCGATCGCAGGGACCACCCCACTAGTATCCGTCATGGCGGATTCGCCGCATTGGTCCTAGACCCAATCATCGACGGATTTCACCTCACTCGAGTCCTTATGGACGGCGGCAGCAGCCTGAACCTGCTTTATCAGGACACAGTGCGCAAAATGGGTATAGACCCCTCAAGGATCAAACCCACCAAAACGACCTTTAAGGGCATCATTCCAGGTGTAGAGGCCCATTGCACAGGCTCAATTACACTCGAAGTGGTCTTCGGATCCCCGGATAACTTCCAAAGCGAAGAGTTAATCTTTGATATAGTCCCGTTCCGCAGTGGTTATCACGCGCTGCTCGGGCGAACCGCATTTGCTAGATTCAATGTGGTACCGCATTATGCATACCTCAAGCTCAAGATGCCAGGACCTCGCGGAGTTATTACAGTCAATGGAAACACAGAGCGCTCTCTCCGAACAGAGGAGCACACCGCAGCCCTCGCAGCAGAAATGCAAAGCAGCCTCTCAAGGCAATCAACCAGTTCGGCGCTTCACAGCCTGGACACCTTCAAGCGCGCTCGGGGCAATCGGCAAATAGACCGCCTGGCGTGATCTGAGCTCGCGTAGCAATACGGCGGCCACCCCAATCCCAGCCCAGCGGCGAAACTCGTGCCGCACGTACATAATTACGCGTTAAAAATACCATGGGCACAGGTGGGGAGGGGGGCACAACTGCGGCACGCCCCAAGACACGGCCTAAACCGCCCTAGGGACTTCCCGTTCGGTTATTTTTCTTTTTTCTTTTAGGACCTTAATCTCTGGAAACACTGTCCGGCAGCACTATTGCCAAACACATGATGCAGCAACCAAGGAGGCAGACAACTACGTTATACCACGGAATTCCCAGGTTGATTACAGTAACGAGTGAAATATTCAATTTAATATCATTCCTCAGCTTGCCCTTGGAAGGGACATAGTCCTACTCTTTGCTTATCGCACTATCTGTATCACTCTGCTTTAACGCAATTTTTTAATAAACAATGCATGACATTTCGACTATTATTGCATTCTTGTTATATATATATATATATGTGTGTGTGTTCATTAATGACGCATTGCAACCGTACACTATGGTACGACCAATACACCAGGGGCTTATGTACCCCAGAATGCGGTGTGAAAAGTCCGAACACTTTCACAAGTGCGGCACCCCGAACTTATAGCATTATATGCATCAGCTCCGAATCATGTCTTTGGTCAAATGTTGGGTTTGCCCGGCTCCTATGTTTTGGTACCTTACGTTCCGCTCTATCGGCTAAGGTGGCGCTAGGAGAACTACTGCGATTGTGCCCCGGTTCTGCTGGGTTCAGCACCTCAGTAGAGAAAGCTAAAACTGACTGTCATGATAAGGCGAGAGACTGGTCGCTGTTCGGTGAGGTTTTCAAGTCCCTAAAGACTTATGCCGCTTAGAGCGAGGGGCCGGCCCTATCCGGCTTAAAGGCGTGTATCGCGCCCCGAATTCGGCCTTCCGAATACCAGGGGCTTCGCCGAAATTTAAAATTATAGAATTCTATGGCTAAGTGAGAGTGATAAAGCATTATTAGTCTGGTTTCCTTGTTCGTTGTGCTGAGCACCTCCCTCGAAGGACCCAAACATGGGAACAAGAGTGCTCAGGTTTATCCCGAACACCCCAGCACTCGTGGCATGGGGGCAGAAGCCGAGGACTAGCCATCTCTCAGATTGGATAAACAGCCAAACAGAAGGTAATATTTTAAATTCCAACAAGCGTTGCATAGCGCATATGAAACAAGTTTTCATCATACAGGATCACACGAGCAAGTCTCATTCAAATATTACATCTTTTGAACACTCATCCGCGATGAGACGGGCACCTGGCAGAACACCCTCGTAGTACATCTCGGGGTGGCGGTGCTCCTTGCCCTCCGGCGGCCCCTCCTTGATCAGCTTCACGGCGTCTATCTTGACCCACTGCAATTTCACACGGGCGAAAGCCCGGCGTGCACCTTCAATGCAGACAGACCACTTGACGACCTCTAGCCGTGGGCAGGCATCCACAAGCCGCCTCACCAGGCCGAAGAAGCTGTTAGGAAGGGCGTCGCCAGGCCACAGCCGGATAATAAAGCTCTTCATGGCCCGATCGGCCGCCTTATGTAGCTCGACCATCTGCTTCAGCTGGTCGCTCATTGGCACCGGGTGTTCAGCCTCAGCATACTGAGACCAGAACAACTTCTCCATTGAGCTTCCATCCTCGGCCTGGTAAAATTGTGCAGCATCGGACACACTGCGGGGAAAATCTGCGAATGCTCCTGAAGAGCTCCGGATCCGGGTAAGTAATAGGTAATTTACTTCTACATGCTTGCTTTGCATATAGAAGGCCTTACCCGCCGCTATCTTCTTCATCGCGTCGATCTCTTGGAGGGCCTTTTGGGCTTCGGCCTTGGCACTTTTTACACTCTTGAGGGCCGCGGCAAGCTCAGACTCCCGCGTCTTGGAGTCAAGCTCCAACGCCTCGTGCTTCGCCACAAGAGCCTGGAGCTCTTGCTGCACCTCGCCCACCTGAGCCTCGTGCTTCACTCGCTCGGTGCGTACCTTGGCCGCTTTATCTTCGGCCTTGGTTAGCGCTTGCTTTAGGGTCGCCACCTCGGTCGTGGCCCCTGGCAAACATGCGATGATCCTGTCATTTTGCAATCGCGTCCTCTTTTATATATACATAAGACAGGGTATTACTTACCCTTGTTCTCCTCGAGCTGCCTCCTGGCAAGGCCGAGCTCTTTCCTGGACCCCTCGAGGTCCGGCTTCAGTACGGCGACCTCCTCAGTTAGTGCGGCGGACGCCAGCAGCGAAGCCTGCATATGCATATTGACACACTTATATTAGACTCCTGCGATATTATTTGATCTTCTGTTTGGCTTTTCTTTGTGAACACCGAACAACGCATCAGGGGCTACTGTCTATGCGGTAATATTTCTACTACATTTTAAAACACTTAACTCAAAGCCTGTTAGAAGGCTGGCACAGGCTTCAGTCAATCCGCTCTTGGCGGACCGAACCTTCTGGATCACCGCACTCATGATAGTGCGGTGCTCCTCGTCGATGGAAGCGCTGCGAAGCGCTTCCAGCAGATTGTCCAGTGCCTATGGATGGACAAAGGTCACCGGCACAGGCGTCTTGCCCCTCTTAGAAGGAGGCCGCCTGCCCGAGCCCGGAACCGCTAGAGGGTCCGGCGCGGTGTTCGGCTAAGGGCCGAAATCGGAGCTCTCGGGGGCTCCCTCCCCGCGACTCCCGGAGTCCGGAAGGTCGCCTGAGGCGCCTCCAGGACTGTCTCCCCTCGACCCAGTGCCTCTTGAGACAGCACCTCAGCGTCGTCAGCAGGATGAGCGGAGGTGGCGGTCGGGACTGGATCGCTATCCATGTCCGACGAGCCCAGGGAGCCATCCGATGATACATCGATGCTGGTTCGCGGCAGCCTGTATGATCATGTTCGGCGTTAGGGAAAGCAGTGCGACAAAGGAATGCTATGAGTTACTCTGGTATCCAAATACTTACGATCTCCTCGGGGGCTTGGCCCGGGGCAACCACTCCTCTTCGCCCTCGTCGGCGGCGGTGGAACTGTCCGGAAGGAGAGTCCTCCCCTTCATGGACCCTTCGGCCTCCCCAGTTGGGGCGGCCTTCCTTTTCTTGTCTCCCCCGCCTGGAGGGGGAGCATCTTCTTCTTCCTCCTCGTCTTCGGGGGAAGAGTGTGTCGCGGAGTTATCGGACGATGAGTCCGATAATACCTGGCGTCGGGAACTCTTTCGGGTTCCCTTGGCCTTCTTGGTCTTCTCCGGCACCTTGTAAGGAGCCGGAGCCAGCATCTCCATCAGGAGAGCGCTCGCAGTGTCTTCGGGCAAAGGGGTCGGACAGTTAATCTGCCCCGACATCTCCACCCAGTCCTATCAAAGGCATGGAGATTAGACCCCGCGCATAATTAAGCTAGGGAAAATAAATATCCTACGGGACGTATTGAACTCACCGAACGCGCTAGACGCTTTGCGCTTAGTCTGCGGTCCTCGGCGAGAGAAGGGGGGACCTTGGCACCCTTGAACAGCACCTTCCAGACGTCCTTGTGCGTCGTATCGAAAAGCTCGCTCAAAGTCTGGTGCTGGGCCGGGTCGTACTCCCACAAGGTAAAATCCCGTTGTTGACACGGGAGGATCCGGCGGATGAGCATAACTTGGACTATGTTGACAAGCTTGAGCTTCTTGCTCGCCATACTCCGGATACATTTCTGGAGTCCATCCAGCTCCACCGATGAACCCCACAACAAGCCCTTCTCTTTCCAGGAAGTGAGCCATGTTGGGAATCCGGATCGAAACTCAGGGGCTGCCGCCCATTTGGCGTCACGTGGCTCGGTGATGTAGAACCACGCCGATTGCCATCCCTTTATTATCTCCACGAAGGAGCCTTCGAGCCATATGACGTTGGGCATCTTGCCCACCATGGCTCCGCCGCATTCTGTTTGTTGGCCTCGTACTACCTTCGGCTTGATATTGAAGGTCTTTAACCACAGGCCGAAGTGGGTCCGGATGCGGAGGAAAGCCTCACACACAACAATGAACACCGAAATGTTGAGGATGAAGTTCGGGGCCAGATCATGAAAGTCCAACCCGTAGTAGAACATGAGACCACGAACGAATGGATGGAGGGGAAACCCTAGTCCGCGGAGGAAGTGGTGAAGGAAAACTACCCTCTCGTGAGGTTCCGGGGTAGGGACGTTCTGCCCCACAGCGGGCAGCCGATGCGCGATGTTCGCGGCTAAGTATCCAGCTCCGCGCAGCTTTTTGATGTCTCCCTCCGTGACGGAGGAGACCATCCACCTGCCTCCCGCTCCGGACATGGTAGGAGAAGGTTGAGGTGGGAAGAGCGGACTTGGGCGCTAGAGCTCGAGTGTGCGAAAACGGATGAGCAAAGGAGGAAGAAGGCGTGGATAGAAAGGTGAATCCTTATCCCTTTATATGGGCGGACGGAGCTAAGCGTCCCCACTTGCCTAGTAAAACTCGCTTATCCCCCAAGCGTCGCAATTGATGGCGCGGTTGGGTTACCCACGCCCGTATTGATGAGAATACCGTAATAAGGGGACACGATCTCTGCTTTGACAAGACGTGTCGAAAAACTGCCTCGTGTTATGTGCGGGGCTGGTTAAAAGAAACGGTTCGAATAATCACCGGGCCATGACGTAACGTCATGCTGCCAAAACAAGCCAGCAAATTAGATCTGCGAAAATATTATTCTCTCTACGATGGAATGTGGAACTTATTTTGCAGGGTCAGACACTATCCTCGTATTCAAATTCTTCTGTGATGTATTCGGAGAAGGAACCCGCCTTGCAATGCCGAAGACAATACTGTGCGACGGACTCATCGTCATTGAAGCCTGGTTCAGGGGCTACTGAGGGAGTCCTGGATTAGGGGGTCACCGGACAGCCGGACTATCTCCATTGGCCGGACTGTTAGACTATGAAGATACAAGATTGAAGACTTCGTCTCGTGTCCGGATGGGACTCTACTTGGCGTGGAAGGCAAGCTAGGCAATATGGATATGTATATCTCCTCCTTTGTAACCGACCTTGTGTAACCCTAACCCTCTCCGGTGTCTATATAAACCGAAGGGTTTTAGTCCGTAGGACAACAACGACAACATACAGTCATACCATAGGCTAGCTTCTAGGGTTTAGCCTCTCTGATCTCGTGGTAGATCTACTCTTGTACTACCCATATTATCAATATCAATCAAGCAGGACGTAGGGTTTTACCTCCATCAAGAGGGCCCGAACCTGGGTAAAACATCGTTTCCCCTGCCTCCTGTTACCATCCGGCCTAGACGCACAGTTCGGGACCCCCTACCCGAGATCCGCCGGTTTTGACACCAACAATGACTGTGTACAGCATCACCGTCGTGATCATATCCTGGAGATTCTTTGTCTTCTCGCCCACCCTCGTCGTGGTGGTTGTCTTGTTCCCCTTCCTCATTTCTTGCCCGGCCCCCATGGACGACTTCATAGTCATCTTCATCACCTTGCCACCGATAGCCATCCATGAAACCACGCAAGAGCAGGTGGTCTGGCACCTGTCCGAAATCCGGGTCCGCAATAAGGCTCTTTAGCTTGCATCTTCGACATGGACATCTTATCTCTGTCCCATTCTTTTGAAGCATCTCGGCCTTCGCGGAGCTCAAAAACCTATTCACGATGCCTTCGGTCATCGTGCGGACCATGGTTGCATGCGGGGTAGCGCAAAACGATATTTTATAACCAAGAAAAAATTTGGCATGACTTTGCCTAAAAATAGGACCAAAAAGAATGCATAGTGCCAAATTCTCGCCGAAACGGAAATGAATCAACATTCCGACAAATTATTGGCAACTATCGCATTTCAAATACCAGTACCTGCAAACACAAACATATATGCAACACCACAAACATATGCAACACCACAAACATACGTAGATCTAGCTAGGCTATAAAAAGTGCATGTGCACATTGTTGGAGGGAGAAAAAAGTAGATCTGCAACATAAAGAAAGCTTTCCCCTTACTTACCTATCAAAAAAACGTAATTTAACCACTTAATTTGGGTGAATCTATGGTGCAAATGAGGTGAGGAGGAGGCAGCCGAGACAAGCTTGGAGGAGTTGGTGGAGAGAATGAAGTGGGGAAAGTGAGTGTGGTAGGCGGCTGTCCAAAATATCTAGCTGGTCTCAGGTACTAATGGCGCACCACCTAAAAATGCGCCTTTAGTAACCCTGCTTACTAATGGCGCACCAGTTAGGGGTGCACCATTACTAGTTTTGCAAAAAAAAATTGTTAGTAGTGGCGCACCATGGTTGTGGTGCGCCATTACTAGTTTCAACTAGTAATGGCGCACTTCACAAAGGTGTGCCATTACTAGTTTTGGAAAAAAAGTAAAAAAAAATTTGTTAGTAGTGGCGCACAGAGCGTGTGGTGCGCCATTACTAGTTTTAACTAGTAATGGCGCACGCCCTGGTGCGCCATTAATAGTTTTGGAAAAATAAAAAAATAAAATTTGCTAGTAATTGCGCACCGTGTGTCTGGTGCGCCATTAGTAATGAGGACACTAATGGCGCACCTGTATCTGGTGCGCTGCTGCTATGTAGTAGTGGTACACCACATACATGGTGTGCCATTAATGTCCATATTAGCTATAGCCCTTTTCATAGTAGTGGTTGAACTAGCTCTACAAGCTAGTTCAAATAATATTACACTAGAGTTGAACTAGCTCTATAACCTAGTACAAATAATTTTACACTAGAGTTAAACTAGCTCTACAAGCTAGTTCAACTAATTTTACACTAGAGTTGAACTAGCTCTACAAGCTAGTTCAACTAATTTTACACTAGAGTTGAACTAGCTCTACAGGCTAGTTCAAATAGTTTTACACTAGTGTTGAACTAGCTCTACAAGCTAGTTTAAATAATTTTACACTAGAGTTGAACTAGCTCTATAACCTAGTACAAATAATTTTACACTAGAGTTGAACTAGCTGTACAAGCTTGGTCAAATTATTTTACACTAGTGTTCAACTAGCTCTACAAGCTAGTATAAATAATTTCACACTAGAGTTGAACTAGCTCTATAACCTTGTACAAATAATTGTACACTAGTGTTGAGCTAGCTCTATATGCTAGTTCAAATAATTTGCACTAGGGTTGAACTAGCTCTACAAACTAGTTCAAATAATTTTAGACTAGAGTTGAACTAACTCTACAAGCTAGTTCAAATATGTTTACACTAGTGTCCAACTAGCTCTACAAGCTAATTTAAATAATTTTACACTATAGTTGAACTAGCTCTATAACCTAGTACAAATAATTTTACACTAGAGTTGAACTAGCTCTATAACCTAGTACAAATAATTTTACACTAGAGTTGAAGTAGCTCTACAAGCTAGTTCAAATAATTTTACACTAGAGTTGAACTAGCTCTATAACCTAGTACAAATAATTTTACACTAAAGTTGAACTAGCTCTACAGGCTAGTTCAAATAATTTTACACTGGAGTTGAACTAGCTCCATAATCTAGTACAAATAATTTTACATTAGAGTTGAACTAGATCAACAAGCTAGTTCAAATAATTTTACACTAGAGTTGAACTAGCTCTACAAGCTATTTCAAATAATTTTACACTAGAGTTGAACTAGCTCTATAACCTAGTACAAACAATTTTACACTAGAGCTGAACTAGCTCTACAAACTAGTTCAATAATTTTACACTAAGTTCAACTAGCTCTATAGGCTACTTCAAACAGTTTTACACTAGAGTTGAACTAGCTCTATAACCAAGTACAAATAATTTTACAATAGAGTTGAACTAGCTCTATAACCTAGTACAAATAATTTTACACTAAGTTGAACTAGCTCTACAAGCTAGTTTAACTAATTTAGCACTAGAGTTGAACTAGCTCTACAGCCTACAAGCTAGTTCAAATAGTTTTACACTGGTGTTGAACTAGCTCTACAAGCTAGTTTAAATAATTTTACACTAGAGTTGAACTAGCTCTATAACCTAGTACAAATAATTTTATACTAGAGTTGAACTAGCTCTACAAGCTATGTCAAATAATTTTGCACTAGAGTCGAAATAGTTGTATAAGCTAGTACTAATAATTTTACAATAGCGTTCAACTAGCACTATAACCTAGTACAAATAATTTTACACTAGAGTTGAACTAGCTCTACAAGCTAGTTCAAATAATTTTACACTAGAGTTAAACCAGCTCTACAGGCTAGTTCAAATAATTTTACACTAGAGTTGAACTAGCTCTATAACCTAGTGCAAATAATTTTACACTAGAGTTGAACTAGATCTATAACCTAGTACAAATAATTTTACACTAGAGTTGAACTAGCTCTACAGGTTAGGTCAAATAATTTCACACTAGAGTTGAACTAGCTCTATAACCAAGTTCAAATAATTTTACACTAGAGTTGAACAAGCACTATAACCTAGTACAAATAATTTTACACCAGAGTTGAACTAGCTCTACAAGCTAGTGCAAATAATTTTACACTAGAGTTGAACTAGCTCTACAGGCTAGTTCAAATTGTTTTGCACTAGTGTTGAACTAGCTCAACAAGCTAGTTTAAATAATTTTACACTAGAGTTGAACTAGCTGTATAACATAGTACAAATAATTTTACACTAGAGTTGAACTAGCTCTAGAAGCTAGTTCAAATAATTTTACACTAGAGTTGAACTAGCTCTACACGCTAATCAAATAATTTTACACTAGAGTTTAACTAGCTGTATAACCTAGTACAAATAATTTTACACAAGAAATGAACTAGCTCTATAACCTAGTACAAATAATTTTACTCCAAGTTGAACTAGCTCTACAAGCTAGTTCAAATAATTTAACACTAGAGTTGAACTAGCTCTACAGCCTACAAGCTAGTTCAAATAGTTTTACACTACTGTTGAACTAGCTCTACAAGCTAGTTTAAATAATTTTACACTAGAGTTGAACTAGCTCTATAACCTAGTACAAATAATTTTATACTAGAGTTGAACTAGCTCTACGAGCTATGTCAAATAATTCTGCACTATAGTCTAACGAGTTGTATAACCTAGTACTAATAATTTTACACTAGAGTTGAACTAGCACTATAACCTAGTACAAATAATTTTACACTAGAGTTGAACTAGCTCTATAACCTAGTACAAATAATTTTACACTAGAGTTGAACTAGCTCTATAACCTAGTAGAAATAATTTTACACTAGAGTTGAAGTAGCTCTATAACCTAGTACAAATAATTTTACACTAAAGTTGAACTAGCTCTACAGGCTAGTTCAAATAATTTTACACTGGAGTTGAACTAGCTCCATAACCTAGTACAAATAATTTTACATTAGAGTTGAACTAGATCTACAAGCTAGTTCAAATAATTTTACACTAGAGTTGAACTAGCTCTACAAGCTATTTCAAATAATTTTACACTAGAGTTGAACTAGCTCTATAACCTAGTACAAACAATTTTACACTAGAGCTGAACTAGCTCTACAAACTAGTTCAATAATTTTACACTAAGTTCAACTAGCTCTATAGGCTAGTTCAAACAGTTTTACACTAGAGTTGAACTAGCTCTATAACCTAGTACAAATAATTTTACAATAGAGTTGAACTAGCTCTATAACCTAGTACAAATAATTTTACACTAAGTTGTACTAGCTCTACAAGCTAGTTTAACTAATTTAGCACTAGAGTTGAACTAGCTCTACAGCCTACAAGCTAGTTCAAATAGTTTTACACTGGTGTTGAACTAGCTCTACAAGCTAGTTTAAATAATTTTACACTAGAGTTGAACTAGCTCTATAACCTAGTACAAATAATTTTATACTAGAGTTGAACTAGCTCTACAAGCTATGTCAAATAATTTTGCACTAGAGTCGAAATAGTTGTATAAGCTAGTACTAATAATTTTACAATAGTGTTTAACTAGCACTATAACCTAGTACAAATAATTTTACACTAGAGTTGAACTAGCTCTACAAGCTAGTTCAAATAATTTTACACTAGAGTTAAACCAGCTTTACAGGCTAGTTCAAATAATTTTACACTAGAGTTGAACTAGCTCTATAACCTAGTACAAATAATTTTACACTAGAGTTGAACTAGATCTATAACCTAGTACAAATAATTTTACACTAGAGTTGAACTAGCTCTACAGGTTAGGTCAAATAATTTCACACTAGAGTTGAACTAGCTCTATAACCTAGTTCAAATAATTTTACACTAGAGTTGAACAAGCACTATAACCTAGTACAAATAATTTTACACCAGAGTTGAACTAGCTCTACAAGCTAGTGCAAATAATTTAACACTAGAGTTGAACTAGCTCTACAGGCTAGTTCAAATTGTTTTGCACTAGTGTTGAACTAGCTCAACAAGCTAGTTTAAATAATTTTACACTAGAGTTGAACTAGCTGTATAGCATAGTACAAATAATTTTACACTAGAGTTGAACTAGCTCTAGAAGCTAGTTCAAATAATTTTACACTAGAGTTGAACTAGCTCTAC
The DNA here is from genome assembly GCF_056163025.1 of Triticum urartu. Classification (NCBI taxonomy): domain Eukaryota; kingdom Viridiplantae; phylum Streptophyta; class Magnoliopsida; order Poales; family Poaceae; genus Triticum; species Triticum urartu. The sequence goes on along the minus strand of NC_141875.1, from coordinate 479,990,731 downwards.
ACGCTAATCAAATAATTTTACACTAGAGTTTAACTAGCTGTATAACCTAGTACAAATAATTTTACACAAGAAATGAACTAGCTCTATAACCTAGTACAAATAATTTTACTCTAAGTTGAACTAGCTCTACAAGCTAGTTCAAATAATTTAACACTAGAGTTGAACTAGCTCTACAGCCTACAAGCTAGTTCAAATAGTTTTACACTACTGTTGAACTAGCTCTACAAGCTAGTTTAAATAATTTTACACTAGTGTTGAACTAGCTCTATAACCTAGTACAAATAATTTTATACTAGAGTTGAACTAGCTCTACGAGCTATGTCAAATAATTTTGCACTAGAGTCTAACGAGTTGTATAACCTAGTACTAATAATTTTACACTAGAGTTGAACTAGCACTATAACCTAGTACAAATAATTTTACACTAGAGTTGAACTAGCTCTACTAGCTAGTTCAAATAATTTTACACTAGAGTTAAACTAGCTCTACAGGCTTGTTCAAATAATTTTACACTAGAGTTGAACTAGCTATATAACCTAGTACAAATAATTTTACACTAGAGTTGAACTAGCACTATAACCTAGTACAAATAATTTTACACTAGAGTTGAACTAGCTCTATAACCTAGTACAAATAATTTTACACTAGAGTTGAACTAGCTCTATAACCTAGTACAAATAATTTTACACTAGAGTTGAAGTAGCTCTATAACCTAGTACAAATAATTTTACACTAAAGTTGAACTAGCTCTACAGGCTAGTTCAAATAATTTTACACTGGAGTTGAACTAGCTCCATAACCTAGTACAAATAATTTTACATTAGAGTTGAACTAGATCTACAAGCTAGTTCAAATAATTTTACACTAGTTCAACTAGCACTATAACCTAGTACAAATAATTTTACACTAGAGTTGAACTAGCTCTACAAGCTAGTTCAAATAATTTTACACTAGAGTTAAACCAGCTCTACAGGCTAGTTCAAATAATTTTACACTAGAGTTGAACTAGCTCTATAACCTAGTGCAAATAATTTTACACTAGAGTTGAACTAGATCTATAACCTAGTACAAATAATTTTACACTAGAGTTGAACTAGCTCTACAGGTTAGGTCAAATAATTTCACACTAGAGTTGAACTAGCTCTATAACCAAGTTCAAATAATTTTACACTAGAGTTGAACAAGCACTATAACCTAGTACAAATAATTTTACACCAGAGTTGAACTAGCTCTACAAGCTAGTGCAAATAATTTTACACTAGAGTTGAACTAGCTCTACAGGCTAGTTCAAATTGTTTTGCACTAGTGTTGAACTAGCTCAACAAGCTAGTTTAAATAATTTTACACTAGAGTTGAACTAGCTGTATAACATAGTACAAATAATTTTACACTAGAGTTGAACTAGCTCTAGAAGCTAGTTCAAATAATTTTACACTAGAGTTGAACTAGCTCTACACGCTAATCAAATAATTTTACACTAGAGTTTAACTAGCTGTATAACCTAGTACAAATAATTTTACACAAGAAATAAACTAGCTCTATAACCTAGTACAAATAATTTTACTCTAAGTTGAACTAGCTCTACAAGCTAGTTCAAATAATTTAACACTAGAGTAGAACTAGCTCTACAGCCTACAAGCTAGTTCAAATAGTTTTACACTACTGTTGAACTAGCTCTACAAGCTAGTTTAAATAATTTTACACTAGAGTTGAACTAGCTCTATAACCTAGTACAAATAATTTTATACTAGAGTTGAACTAGCTCTACGAGCTATGTCAAATAATTCTGCACTATAGTCTAACGAGTTGTATAACCTAGTACTAATAATTTTACACTAGAGTTGAACTAGCACTATAACCTAGTACAAATAATTTTACACTAGAGTTGAACTAGCTCTATAACCTAGTACAAATAATTTTACACTAGAGTTGAACTAGCTCTATAACCTAGTACAAATAATTTGACACTAGAGTTGAAGTAGCTCTATAACCTAGTACAAATAATTTTACACTAAAGTTGAACTAGCTCTACAGGCTAGTTCAAATAATTTTACACTGGAGTTGAACTAGCTCCATAACCTAGTACAAATAATTTTACATTAGAGTTGAACTAGATCTACAAGCTAGTTCAAATAATTTTACACTAGAGTTGAACTAGCTCTACAAGCTATTTCAAATAATTTTACACTAGAGTTGAACTAGCTCTATAACCTAGTACAAACAATTTTACACTAGAGCTGAACTAGCTCTACAAACTAGTTCAATAATTTTACACTAAGTTCAACTAGCTCTATAGGCTAGTTCAAACAGTTTTACACTAGAGTTGAACTAGCTCTATAACCTAGTACAAATAATTTTACAATAGAGTTGAACTAGCTCTATAACCTAGTACAAATAATTTTACACTAAGTTGTACTAGCTCTACAAGCTAGTTTAACTAATTTAGCACTAGAGTTGAACTAGCTCTACAGCCTACAAGCTAGTTCAAATAGTTTTACACTGGTGTTGAACTAGCTCTACAAGCTAGTTTAAATAATTTTACACTAGAGTTGAACTAGCTCTATAACCTAGTACAAATAATTTTATACTAGAGTTGAACTAGCTCTACAAGCTATGTCAAATAATTTTGCACTAGAGTCGAAATAGTTGTATAAGCTAGTACTAATAATTTTACAATAGTGTTTAACTAGCACTATAACCTAGTACAAATAATTTTACACTAGAGTTGAACTAGCTCTACAAGCTAGTTCAAATAATTTTACACTAGAGTTAAACCAGCTTTACAGGCTAGTTCAAATAATTTTACACTAGAGTTGAACTAGCTCTATAACCTAGTACAAATAATTTTACACTAGAGTTGAACTAGATCTATAACCTAGTACAAATAATTTTACACTAGAGTTGAACTAGCTCTACAGGTTAGGTCAAATAATTTCACACTAGAGTTGAACTAGCTCTATAACCTAGTTCAAATAATTTTACACTAGAGTTGAACAAGCACTATAACCTAGTACAAATAATTTTACACCAGAGTTGAACTAGCTCTACAAGCTAGTGCAAATAATTTGACACTAGAGTTGAACTAGCTCTACAGGCTAGTTCAAATTGTTTTGCACTAGTGTTGAACTAGCTCAACAAGCTAGTTTAAATAATTTTACACTAGAGTTGAACTAGCTGTATAGCATAGTACAAATAATTTTACACTAGAGTTGAACTAGCTCTAGAAGCTAGTTCAAATAATTTTACACTAGAGTTGAACTAGCTCTACACGCTAATCAAATAATTTTACACTAGAGTTTAACTAGCTGTATAACCTAGTACAAATAATTTTACACAAGAAATGAACTACCTCTATAACCTAGTACAAATAATTTTACTCTAAGTTGAACTAGCTCTACAAGCTAGTTCAAATAATTTAACACTAGAGTTGAACTAGCTCTACAGCCTACAAGCTAGTTCAAATAGTTTTACACTACTGTTGAACTAGCTCTACAAGCTAGTTTAAATAATTTTACACTAGTGTTGAACTAGCTCTATAACCTAGTACAAATAATTTTATACTAGAGTTGAACTAGCTCTACGAGCTATGTCAAATAATTTTGCACTAGAGTCTAACGAGTTGTATAACCTAGTAATAATAATTTTACACTAGAGTTGAACTAGCACTATAACCTAGTACAAATAATTTTACACTAGAGTTGAACTAGCTCTACTAGCTAGTTCAAATAATTTTACACTAGAGTTAAACTAGCTCTACAGGCTTGTTCAAATAATTTTACACTAGAGTTGAACTAGCTATATAACCTAGTACAAATAATTTTACACTAGAGTTGAACTAGCACTATAACCTAGTACAAATAATTTTACACTAGAGTTGAACTAGCTCTATAACCTAGTACAAATAATTTTACACTAGAGTTGAACTAGCTCTATAACCTAGTAGAAATAATTTTACACTAGAGTTGAACTAGCTCTATAACCTAGTACAAATAATTTTACACTAAAGTTCAACTAGCTCTACAGGCTAGTTCAAATAATTTTACACTGGAGTTGAACTAGCTCCATAACCTAGTACAAATAATTTTACATTAGAGTTGAACTAGATCTACAAGCTAGTTCAAATAATTTTACACTAGAGTTGAACTAGCTCTACAAGCTATTTCAAATAATTTTACACTAGAGTTGAACTAGCTCTATAACCTAGTACAAACAATTTTACACTAGAGCTGAACTAGCTCTACAAACTAGTTCAATAATTTTACACTAAGTTCAACTAGCTCTATAGGCTAGTTCAAACAGTTTTACACTAGAGTTGAACTAGCTCTATAACCTAGTACAAATAATTTTACAATAGAGTTGAACTAGCTCTATAACCTAGTACAAATAATTTTACACTAAGTTGTACTAGCTCTACAAGCTAGTTTAACTAATTTAGCACTAGAGTTGAACTAGCTCTACAGCCTACAAGCTAGTTCAAATAGTTTTACACTGGTGTTGAACTAGCTCTACAAGCTAGTTTAAATAATTTTACACTAGAGTTGAACTAGCTCTATAACCTAGTACAAATAATTTTATACTAGAGTTGAACTAGCTCTACAAGCTATGTCAAATAATTTTGCACTAGAGTCGAAATAGTTGTATAAGCTAGTACTAATAATTTTACAATAGTGTTTAACTAGCACTATAACCTAGTACAAATAATTTTACACTAGAGTTGAACTAGCTCTACAAGCTAGTTCAAATAATTTTACACTAGAGTTAAACCAGCTTTACAGGCTAGTTCAAATAATTTTACACTAGAGTTGAACTAGCTCTATAACCTAGTACAAATAATTTTACACTAGAGTTGAACTAGATCTATAACCTAGTACAAATAATTTTACACTAGAGTTGAACTAGCTCTACAGGTTAGGTCAAATAATTTCACACTAGAGTTGAACTAGCTCTATAACCTAGTTCAAATAATTTTACACTAGAGTTGAACAAGCACTATAACCTAGTACAAATAATTTTACACCAGAGTTGAACTAGCTCTACAAGCTAGTGCAAATAATTTAACACTAGAGTTGAACTAGCTCTACAGGCTAGTTCAAATTGTTTTGCACTAGTGTTGAACTAGCTCAACAAGCTAGTTTAAATAATTTTACACTAGAGTTGAACTAGCTGTATAGCATAGTACAAATAATTTTACACTAGAGTTGAACTAGCTCTAGAAGCTAGTTCAAATAATTTTACACTAGAGTTGAACTAGCTCTACACGCTAATCAAATAATTTTACACTAGAGTTTAACTAGCTGTATAACCTAGTACAAATAATTTTACACAAGAAATGAACTAGCTCTATAACCTAGTACAAATAATTTTACTCTAAGTTGAACTAGCTCTACAAGCTAGTTCAAATAATTTAACACTAGAGTTGAACTAGCTCTACAGCCTACAAGCTAGTTCAAATAGTTTTACACTACTGTTGAACTAGCTCTACAAGCTAGTTTAAATAATTTTACACTAGTGTTGAACTAGCTCTATAACCTAGTACAAATAATTTTATACTAGAGTTGAACTAGCTCTACGAGCTATGTCAAATAATTTTGCACTAGAGTCTAACGAGTTGTATAACCTAGTACTAATAATTTTACACTAGAGTTGAACTAGCACTATAACCTAGTACAAATAATTTTACACTAGAGTTGAACTAGCTCTACTAGCTAGTTCAAATAATTTTACACTAGAGTTAAACTAGCTCTACAGGCTTGTTCAAATAATTTTACACTAGAGTTGAACTAGCTATATAACCTAGTACAAATAATTTTACACTAGAGTTGAACTAGCACTATAACCTAGTACAAATAATTTTACACTAGAGTTGAACTAGCTCTATAACCTAGTACAAATAATTTTACACTAGAGTTGAACTAGCTCTATAACCTAGTACAAATAATTTTACACTAGAGTTGAAGTAGCTCTATAACCTAGTACAAATAATTTTACACTAAAGTTGAACTAGCTCTACAGGCTAGTTCAAATAATTTTACACTGGAGTTGAACTAGCTCCATAACCTAGTACAAATAATTTTACATTAGAGTTGAACTAGATCTACAAGCTAGTTCAAATAATTTTACACTAGTTCAACTAGCACTATAACCTAGTACAAATAATTTTACACTAGAGTTGAACTAGCTCTACAAGCTAGTTCAAATAATTTTACACTAGAGTTAAACCAGCTCTACAGGCTAGTTCAAATAATTTTACACTAGAGTTGAACTAGCTCTATAACCTAGTGCAAATAATTTTACACTAGAGTTGAACTAGATCTATAACCTAGTACAAATAATTTTACACTAGAGTTGAACTAGCTCTACAGGTTAGGTCAAATAATTTCACACTAGAGTTGAACTAGCTCTATAACCAAGTTCAAATAATTTTACACTAGAGTTGAACAAGCACTATAACCTAGTACAAATAATTTTACACCAGAGTTGAACTAGCTCTACAAGCTAGTGCAAATAATTTTACACTAGAGTTGAACTAGCTCTACAGGCTAGTTCAAATTGTTTTGCACTAGTGTTGAACTAGCTCAACAAGCTAGTTTAAATAATTTTACACTAGAGTTGAACTAGCTGTATAACATAGTACAAATAATTTTACACTAGAGTTGAACTAGCTCTAGAAGCTAGTTCAAATAATTTTACACTAGAGTTGAACTAGCTCTACACGCTAATCAAATAATTTTACACTAGAGTTTAACTAGCTGTATAACCTAGTACAAATAATTTTACACAAGAAATAAACTAGCTCTATAACCTAGTACAAATAATTTTACTCTAAGTTGAACTAGCTCTACAAGCTAGTTCAAATAATTTAACACTAGAGTAGAACTAGCTCTACAGCCTACAAGCTAGTTCAAATAGTTTTACACTACTGTTGAACTAGCTCTACAAGCTAGTTTAAATAATTTTACACTAGAGTTGAACTAGCTCTATAACCTAGTACAAATAATTTTATACTAGAGTTGAACTAGCTCTACGAGCTATGTCAAATAATTCTGCACTATAGTCTAACGAGTTGTATAACCTAGTACTAATAATTTTACACTAGAGTTGAACTAGCACTATAACCTAGTACAAATAATTTTACACTAGAGTTGAACTAGCTCTATAACCTAGTACAAATAATTTTACACTAGAGTTGAACTAGCTCTATAACCTAGTACAAATAATTTGACACTAGAGTTGAAGTAGCTCTATAACCTAGTACAAATAATTTTACACTAAAGTTGAACTAGCTCTACAGGCTAGTTCAAATAATTTTACACTGGAGTTGAACTAGCTCCATAACCTAGTACAAATAATTTTACATTAGAGTTGAACTAGATCTACAAGCTAGTTCAAATAATTTTACACTAGAGTTGAACTAGCTCTACAAGCTATTTCAAATAATTTTACACTAGAGTTGAACTAGCTCTATAACCTAGTACAAACAATTTTACACTAGAGCTGAACTAGCTCTACAAACTAGTTCAATAATTTTACACTAAGTTCAACTAGCTCTATAGGCTAGTTCAAACAGTTTTACACTAGAGTTGAACTAGCTCTATAACCTAGTACAAATAATTTTACAATAGAGTTGAACTAGCTCTATAACCTAGTACAAATAATTTTACACTAAGTTGTACTAGCTCTACAAGCTAGTTTAACTAATTTAGCACTAGAGTTGAACTAGCTCTACAGCCTACAAGCTAGTTCAAATAGTTTTACACTGGTGTTGAACTAGCTCTACAAGCTAGTTTAAATAATTTTACACTAGAGTTGAACTAGCTCTATAACCTAGTACAAATAATTTTATACTAGAGTTGAACTAGCTCTACAAGCTATGTCAAATAATTTTGCACTAGAGTCGAAATAGTTGTATAAGCTAGTACTAATAATTTTACAATAGTGTTTAACTAGCACTATAACCTAGTACAAATAATTTTACACTAGAGTTGAACTAGCTCTACAAGCTAGTTCAAATAATTTTACACTAGAGTTAAACCAGCTTTACAGGCTAGTTCAAATAATTTTACACTAGAGTTGAACTAGCTCTATAACCTAGTACAAATAATTTTACACTAGAGTTGAACTAGATCTATAACCTAGTACAAATAATTTTACACTAGAGTTGAACTAGCTCTACAGGTTAGGTCAAATAATTTCACACTAGAGTTGAACTAGCTCTATAACCTAGTTCAAATAATTTTACACTAGAGTTGAACAAGCACTATAACCTAGTACAAATAATTTTACACCAGAGTTGAACTAGCTCTACAAGCTAGTGCAAATAATTTGACACTAGAGTTGAACTAGCTCTACAGGCTAGTTCAAATTGTTTTGCACTAGTGTTGAACTAGCTCAACAAGCTAGTTTAAATAATTTTACACTAGAGTTGAACTAGCTGTATAGCATAGTACAAATAATTTTACACTAGAGTTGAACTAGCTCTAGAAGCTAGTTCAAATAATTTTACACTAGAGTTGAACTAGCTCTACACGCTAATCAAATAATTTTACACTAGAGTTTAACTAGCTGTATAACCTAGTACAAATAATTTTACACAAGAAATGAACTACCTCTATAACCTAGTACAAATAATTTTACTCTAAGTTGAACTAGCTCTACAAGCTAGTTCAAATAATTTAACACTAGAGTTGAACTAGCTCTACAGCCTACAAGCTAGTTCAAATAGTTTTACACTACTGTTGAACTAGCTCTACAAGCTAGTTTAAATAATTTTACACTAGTGTTGAACTAGCTCTATAACCTAGTACAAATAATTTTATACTAGAGTTGAACTAGCTCTACGAGCTATGTCAAATAATTTTGCACTAGAGTCTAACGAGTTGTATAACCTAGTAATAATAATTTTACACTAGAGTTGAACTAGCACTATAACCTAGTACAAATAATTTTACACTAGAGTTGAACTAGCTCTACTAGCTAGTTCAAATAATTTTACACTAGAGTTAAACTAGCTCTACAGGCTTGTTCAAATAATTTTACACTAGAGTTGAACTAGCTATATAACCTAGTACAAATAATTTTACACTAGAGTTGAACTAGCACTATAACCTAGTACAAATAATTTTACACTAGAGTTGAACTAGCTCTATAACCTAGTACAAATAATTTTACACTAGAGTTGAACTAGCTCTATAACCTAGTACAAATAATTTTACACTAGAGTTGAACTAGCTCTATAACCTAGTACAAATAATTTTACACTAAAGTTCAACTAGCTCTACAGGCTAGTTCAAATAATTTTACACTGGAGTTGAACTAGCTCCATAACCTAGTACAAATAATTTTACATTAGAGTTGAACTAGATCTACAAGCTAGTTCAAATAATTTTACACTAGAGTTGAACTAGCTCTACAAGCTATTTCAAATAATTTTACACTAGAGTTGAACTAGCTCTATAACCTAGTACAAACAATTTTACACTAGAGCTGAACTAGCTCTACAAACTAGTTCAATAATTTTACACTAAGTTCAACTAGCTCTATAGGCTAGTTCAAACAGTTTTACACTAGAGTTGAACTAGCTCTATAACCTAGTACAAATAATTTTACAATAGAGTTGAACTAGCTCTATAACCTAGTACAAATAATTTTACACTAAGTTGTACTAGCTCTACAAGCTAGTTTAACTAATTTAGCACTAGAGTTGAACTAGCTCTACAGCCTACAAGCTAGTTCAAATAGTTTTACACTGGTGTTGAACTAGCTCTACAAGCTAGTTTAAATAATTTTACACTAGAGTTGAACTAGCTCTATAACCTAGTACAAATAATTTTATACTAGAGTTGAACTAGCTCTACAAGCTATGTCAAATAATTTTGCACTAGAGTCGAAATAGTTGTATAAGCTAGTACTAATAATTTTACAATAGTGTTTAACTAGCACTATAACCTAGTACAAATAATTTTACACTAGAGTTGAACTAGCTCTACAAGCTAGTTCAAATAATTTTACACTAGAGTTAAACCAGCTTTACAGGCTAGTTCAAATAATTTTACACTAGAGTTGAACTAGCTCTATAACCTAGTACAAATAATTTTACACTAGAGTTGAACTAGATCTATAACCTACTACAAATAATTTTACACTAGAGTTGAACTAGCTCTATAGGTTAGGTCAAATAATTTCACACTAGAGTTGAACTAGCTCTATAACCTAGTTCAAATAATTTTACACTAGAGTTGAACAAGCACTATAACCTAGTACAAATAATTTTACACCAGAGTTGAACTAGCTCTACAAGCTAGTGCAAATAATTTGACACTAGAGTTGAACTAGCTCTACAGGCTAGTTCAAATTGTTTTGCACTAGTGTTGAACTAGCTCAACAAGCTAGTTTAAATAATTTTACACTAGAGTTGAACTAGCTGTATAACATAGTACAAATAATTTTACACTAGAGTTGAACTAGCTCTAGAAGCTAGTTCAAATAATTTTACACTAGAGTTGAACTAGCTCTACACGCTAATCAAATAATTTTACACTAGAGTTTAACTAGCTGTATAACCTAGTACAAATAATTTTACACAAGAAATGAACTAGCTCTATAACCTAGTACAAATAATTTTACTCTAAGTTGAACTAGCTCTACAAGCTAGTTCAAATAATTTAACACTAGAGTTGAACTAGCTCTACAGCCTACAAGCTAGTTCAAATAGTTTTACACTACTGTTGAACTAGCTCTACAAGCTAGTTTAAATAATTTTACACTAGTGTTGAACTAGCTCTATAACCTAGTACAAATAATTTTATACTAGAGTTGAACTAGCTCTACGAGCTATGTCAAATAATTTTGCACTAGAGTCTAACGAGTTGTATAACCTAGTACTAATAATTTTACACTAGAGTTGAACTAGCACTATAAACTAGTACAAATAATTTTACACTAGAGTTGAACTAGCTCTACTAGCTAGTTCAAATAATTTTACACTAGAGTTAAACTAGCTCTACAGGCTTGTTCAAATAATTTTACAGTAGAGTTGAACTAGCTATATAACCTAGTACAAATAATTTTACACTAGAGTTGAACTAGCTCTACAGGCTAGTTCAAATAATTTTACACTAGAGTTGAATTAGCTCTATAACCTAGTACAAATAATTTTACACTAGAGTTGAACTAGCTCTATAACCTAACACAAATAATTTTACAGTAGAGTTGAACTAGCTCTATAACCTAGTACAAATAGTTTTACACTAGAGTTGAACTAGCTCTATAACCTAGTACAAATAATTTTAAACTAGAGTTGAACTAGATCTACACTACAACAAAACCTGCCAATAGAGACGTCAAATTACATAGCTAGTGACGTGGTATTTCATCTCTAGCCAATTGTAGAGTTGTTTTAGTAAAGCGTCCTTCGAACGTCTCCACGCAGACCGTCTGAAACATTTAGACACGCTTGATAGGCGTGTCTACATGACATGAGACGCTATATTAGGACGCTCAAGAGCGTGTCTACATGACATGAGACGCTATATAAGGACGCTCAAAAGCATGTCTACATGACTTGAGACGCTATATAGACACGCTCAAAAACGTGTCTAAACAAATATATATACGTTCTGCTAGACATGCGCGCATGACGTCGTACATTGTTGTATTTCATTATTTTGAATTGGATTGTTTTATCATGCCCTGCTACACATGCAGATCATAATATAATGTAGTTGTCTAGGCATTATTCAACATCATTGTTGCATTGAAATCATCTTATTCTCATAATTAACTAAAAAAGTTTCTCATAATCACAACCGCAAAACAAGTAGCAATGTGCAAGCCATTACAACTATTTTTATTACAAAGGGTATTGATACTTTACAAGTGAACTATAGGTTCATACAATAATGTGTATGTCACTAGAAAATAAACTTCTAATTATAATTCTAACTATCTGAAAGTTGAAACCAATTTGAGAAAAAAAAATGGAAATTCTCAGTGGAAATCTATCTAAAAATTCTATAGCTAGTTTGGTACATCATCTTGATGGCTTTCGCAGCTTTTATGGATATGGCTTCTAGAAAAATGTGAAGATTTCCCTTGCACGTTTCAAGATTATTTCCGATATAAAACCTGTTATAATATGTCCATATAATTAGTTTTGTCCTCTAAATCCTGCAATAAGAGCACATTAGCATCAGAAAAGGTGAAGGGAAATATAGAGAAGCAGAGCTAGATAATTTTAAATAAGAAATATACATTGATTTCACAAAGAATAGTTATAATTTGTGTGTTTCTTCTCTATAGAACTAAGACTTCTTAGGATTGAGTGGTTATGCTTGTCGACACTAGTAATCTTCCGTCCAATAGAAACTCTACACTCTAGTGGGGATGACACAACAAAGAAGTTTGAGCCAGCTGATCTAGAGATAATGCAGCTTATCTGTCAAACAGATGACGACTACATTATTCTGAACCATCTTTGTCAGCAAAAAAGGTTGGAACATGGATAAATCACACACCTTGTATTGGCCCCATATTGATTGCTCTTTATAAAAATGTATTATTTTCACTTGCAAAAGAGCATCTGCTGAACATTTCCATAATTTTAAATCCTCAAATATCTGCAAACAGTAAGAAAACATTGTCTCTTATGATAGTGTCAATGCAATAAAAAACTTACTAGTTTGCTGATAGAAAAAAAATCACAATGATGTTTGGTTATAGCCCACGTCGATTTGACAATATTATAATTTGTATAAAAATGACCAGTTAATGTGCGAACAGAAAAAATACTGTATGTGGTTTGGTTAAAGCCCACATCAGTTTGATATTATTACAATCTGTATAAAATTGACCAGCGAAACTGCTGCCAGAAAGAAATTACAATGTTTTGTTTGGTTATAGCCCACATAAATTTGACAGCATTATAATCTGTTGTCATGTATAAAGGTAACACAGAGAAACTTTGATCACCTTAACATACTACAAAATTTATAGTCTTTATATACACTCTCGGAGATATTAGAAGTATATTATACTCTTACGTGACATGGAAACAAAATAAACGTGCCCCAATTGGATAGTAGCACAAAACAAGTGGACAATGGTATGGAAGGTGAGGTAATACTATGTAGAAGTATTAATATTATCATACTAGATCCTTGGTGATATGTACAAAAACATGAATCCCATCATCCATTCTTATACATAACAAGGTGAAGTCAACCAACACCCGAAATTAGAGCTCTGATCAATCGCTCATAGGAGTTGTACTTATTGAAGAAGGAAAAAAATGTTTGGGGGCAAACACAAATTGACAATAAAAAAATCAATTGGAAGGAGGATCATGGGGTACCACTGTACCAGGTGTCGTCCATGGAAGAGGATGCACACATGGCTGCACCTCCGCTACCTCCTTGAACATCTAGCCTGCCAGCGCAGGAAGGAATCAATCTATGGCTGCATGGTAGTGGTATTGGATGCATCTTCCGATGGGGGCAGGGGGGACTTTGGTTTGTAGCGAGCGGCATCACCCAGATGTCCGGTAAGTATCAATGTCAGAAGTTATCCCCATCAGGAGCCATGGATGCGCCGTATCTGGGGAGAGAGATACAACTTTTTTTGTTTCTTTGAGGGGTTAGGTATAGGGCAGCTGTGTGTAACAGGGCGTTGATCTGGTCAATTTGTTGATTCAACAGTGAGTTGCATCCTCCATTGTCAAATACTAACATGCATTTCCCTATGCCCTAGCTGACTTGTGTAAAATCAGAATGTTTCAAGGCTATATCAGATAGGTTGGCGAACCACAATTTGCCGGACCAGGTGTACTGGATCAAACTGAGCGGAAAACTATATCTAGTTTGGATCTTTTTCAAAATGTACATAACTTGGCTTGTTCTGATCTTACTCATGCCTAATTAAGATGCATAAACACTTCCCAAAATGGTACAAGTAAGACAAATACTGAGCATCTACCGAGCTAAAGTAAGCAAAAATCCATGAAAATAATCGCACTAGCCATTAGTGGTGGACCAAAAAATATGCCTTGTCAGTTGCACAAAGTCATGTGAAGCCAGAACCAATAAAGTAAAAACCCACATAGATATGTCATTTTGCTTCGTAAGTACTAGGCGAAAGTGATGCGAGTTTCTGGAAGCTAAAACTATACATCATGAAACAATGAACGTACGGATCATGTTGGAATTGCAAATTAAACTGGAACTCTCCCACAGAGAGTAAATGTAGTCTACTTAATGGCCAGTCATTCGAACCTGCACCTGATTAATGTATTCGCTCCTTCTCCCCCTAAAAAGAAACAAATGAAATTAGTAAGTTGCAGAGTGAGATGCAAAATACAAAAATGTGTTAAGCTGCAGGCCACACCACCATCGAGATTCACTTCATGAGATCTGACGCATCAGGATCAGTTGTGTGATTGATAGTGGTCGGTCCAAATTTTGAGATTCATTTGAGAACCAACCAATCGAGATAGAGGCGTGGGATGTGTCAACTAAGAAGCTGCATTGATTGATTTAATTTAAAAACTGTAGAAGAGATGGGATTCGAGGGAGCAGCTTCTTGACATGGCGGATCCCATATTGCGGGACGGTGTGGCGATGAGAGTTGGGAGGGGCGCGCCGTGGCAACGGGGAGTACGCCGATGGCCGGTGGGCCTCCGACAGGCGAGGATGCCGACATAGGAGAATGAGAAGTCGCCGGAGGGCAGAGCCAGGCCCAGATCTGCCGCGGGGGTTAGGCTTTGGTGGCGGCGCAAATTGGGATTTGTGTTGGAGGTGGAAACTGGAAAGACGGGGTGTGGGAGGATTACACGGAGTATCTTACTAGTAGCAAAATAAAATCCTAAAAGCCGCGGGAAGTCTTTAATATTTAAGCGGTAAAATAATGAATTTGCGAGCGCCAAATATCTCGCGGGCTTAACTAATCGTCCCACAAGTCGCCACTAAATTAATTAAGAATATAAATTTATTATATAAATGCATCATTCTAAAAATAAGATTGGGATGCTTATGTAAACGTCTCAGGAAGCGTCTTTAGTATGCTAGTGTCCCGGCCATAGAGACGAATATAAATAGCGTTTCAGAAAAAAGCGACCTTACGCGATTGTTTTGTTGTAGTGCTATAACCTAGTACAAATAATTTTACACTAGAGTTGAACTAGCTCTACAGGCTAGGTCAAATAATTTTACACTAGAGTTGAACTAGCTCTATAACCTAGTTCAAATAATTTTACACTAGAGTTGAACAAGCACTATAACCTCGTACAAACAATTTTACACCAGAGTTGAACTTGCTCTACAAGCTAGTGCAAAAAAATTTACACTAGAGTTGAACTAGCTCTACAGGCTAGTTCAAAAAGGTTTATACTATTGTAGTATTGTTGAACTAGCTCAACAAGCTAGTTTAAATAATTTTACACTAGAGTTGAACTAGCTCTATAACATAGTACAAAGAATTTTACACTAGAGTTGAACTAGCTCTCTAACCTAGTACAAATAATTTTACACTAGAGTTGAACTAGCTCTATAACCTAGTACAAATAATTTTTCACAAGAGTTGAACTAGCTCTATAACCTATTTCAAATAATTTTACACTAGAGTTGAACTAGCTCTACACGCTAATCAAATAATTTTACACTAGAGTTTAACTAGCTGTATAACCTAGTACAAATAATTTTACACAAGAAATGAACTAGCTCTATAACCTTGTACAAATAATTTTACACTAAGTTGAAGTTGCTCTACAAGCTAGTTCAAATAATTTAACACTAGAGTTGAACTAGCTCTACAGCCTACAAGCTAGTTCAAATAGTTTTACACTAGTGTTGAACTAGCTCTACAAGCTAGTTTAAATAATTTTACACTAGAGTTGAACTAGCTCTATAACCTAGTACAAATAATTTTACACTAGAGTTGAACTAGCTCTACAAGCTATGTCAAATAATTTGCCACTAGAGTTGAACTAGTTGTATAACCTAGTAAAAATAATTTTACACTAGAGTTGAACTAGCTCTATAACCTAGTACAAATAATTTTACACTAGAGTTGAACTAGATCTATAACCTAGTACAAATAATTTTACACTAGAGTTGAACTAGCTCTACAATCTATGTCAAATAATTTTGCACTAGAGTCGAACTAGTTGTATAACCTAGTACTAATAATTTTACACTAGAGTTGTACTACCACTATAACCTAGTACAAATAATTTTACACTAGAGTTGAACTAGCTCTACAAGCTATGTCAAATAATTTTGCACTAGACTCGAACTAGTTGTATAACCTAGTACTTATAATTTTACACTAGAATTGAACTAGCATTATAACCTAGTACAAATAATTTTACACTAGAGTTGAACTAGCACTACAAGCTAGTTTAAATAATTTTACACTAGAGTAAAACTAGCTCTACAGGCTAGTTCCAATAATTTTACACTAGAGTTGAACTAGCTCTATAACCTAGTACAAATAATTTTACACTAGAGTTGAACTTGATCTATAAGCTAGTACAAATAATTTTACACTAGATTTGAACTAGCTCTACAGGCTAGGTCAAATAATTTTACACTAGAGTTGTACTAGCTCTATAACCTAGTTCAAATAATTTTACACTAGAGTTGAATAAGCACTATAACCTAGTACAATTAATTTTACACCAGAGTTGAACTAGCTCTACACGCTAGTTTAAATAATTTTACACTGGAGTTGAACTAGCTCTATAACATAGTACAAATAATTTTACACTAGAGTTGAACTAGCTCTAGAAACTAGTTCAAATAATTTTGGACAAGAGTTGAACTAGCTCTACACGCTAATCAAATAATTTTACACTAGAGTTTAACTAGCTCTATAACCTAGTACAAATAAGTTTACACAAGAAATGAACTAGCTCTATAACCTAGTACAAATAATTTTACACTAAGTTGAACTAGCTCTACAAGCTAGTTCAAATAATTTAACACTAGAGTTGAACTAGCTCTGGAGCCTACAAGCTAGTTCAAATAGTTTTACACTAGTATTGAAATAGCTCCACAAGCTAGTTTAAATAATTTTACACTAGAGTTGAACTAGCTCTATAACGCGGTACAAATAATTTTACACTAGAGTTGAACTAGCTCTACAATCTACGTCAAATAAGTTTGCACTAGAGTCAAACTAGTTGTATAACCTAGTACTAATAATTTTACACTAGAGTTGTACTACCACTACAACCTAGTACAAATAATTTTACATTAGAGTTGAACTAGCTCTACAAGCTAGTTCAAATAATTTTACACTGTAATTAAACTAGCTTTACAGGCTAGTTCAAATAATTTTACACTAGAGTTGAACTAGCTCAATAACCTAGTACAAATAATTTTACACTAGAGTTGAACTAGATCTATAACCTAGTACAAATTATTTTACACTAGAGTTGAACTAGCTCTACAGGCTAGGTCAAATAATTTTACACTAGAGTTGAACTAGCTCTATAACCTAGTACAAAGAATTTTACACTAGAGTTGAACTAGCTCTATAACCTAGCACAAATAATTTTACACTAGAGTCGAACTAGCTCTATAACCCAGTACAAATAATTTTACACTAGAGTTGAACTTGCTCTATAACCTAGTACAAATAATTTTACAGTAGAGTTGAACAAGATCTATAACCTAATACAAATAATTTTACACTAGAGTTGAACTATCTCTACAGGCTAGGTCAAATAATTTTACACTAGAGTTGAACTAGTTCTATAACCTAGTTCAAATAATTTTACACTAGATTTGAACAATCACTATAACCTAGTACAAATAATTTTACACCAGAGTTGAACGAGCTCAACAAGCTAGCACAAATAATTTTACACTAGAGTTGAACTAGCTCTACAAGCTTGATCAAATAATATTACATTAGTGTTGAACTAGCTCTACAGACTAGTATAAATAATTCTACACTAGAGTTGAACTAGCTCTATAACCTAGTACAAGTAATTTTACACTAGAGTTGAACTAGCTCTATAACCTAGTACAAACAATTTTACACTAGAGTTGAAGTAGCTCTACAACCTAGTTCAAATAATTTTACACTAGAGTTGAAATAGCTCTATAACCTAGTACAAATAATTTTACACTAAAGTTTAACTAGCTCTACAGGCTAGTTCAAATAATTTTACACTAGAGTTGAACTAGCTCTACAGGCTATTTCAAATAATTTTACACTAGAGTTGAACTAGCTCTATAACCTAGTACAAACAATTTTACACTAGAGCTGAACTAGCTCTACAAGCTAGTTCAAATAATTTTTACACTAAGTTCAACTAGCTCTATAGGCTAGTTCAAACAGTTTTACACTAGAGTTGAACTAGCTCTATAACCTAGTACAAAGACTTTTACACTAGAGTTGAACTAGCTCTATAACCTAGCACAAATAATTTTACACTAGAGCTGAACTAGCTCTATAACCTAGTACAAAAAATTTTACACTAGAATTGAACTAGCTCTATAACCTAGTACAAATAATTTTACACTAGAGTTGAACTAGCTCTATAACCTAGTACAAATAATCTTACACTAGAGTTGAAGTAGCTCTACAAGCTAGTTCAAATAATTTTACACTAGAGTTGAAGTCGCTATATAACCTAGTACAAATAATTTTACACTAAAGTTGAACTAGCTCTACAGGCTAGTTCAAATAATTTTACACTAGAGTTGAACTAGCTCCATAACCTAGTACAAATAATTTTACAATTGAGTTGAACTAGCTCTACAAGCTAGTTCAAATAATTTTACACTAGAGTTGAACTAGCTCTACAAGCCATTTCAAATAATTTTACACAACAGTTGAACTAGCTCTATAACCTAGTACAAACAATTTTACACTAGAGCTAAACTAGCTCTACAAGCTAGTTCAAATAATTTTACACTAAGTTCAACTAGCTCTATAGGCTAGTTCAAACAGTTTTACACTAGAGTTTAACTAGCTCTATAACCTAGTACAAATAATTTTACACTAGAGTTGAACTAGCTCTATAACCTAGTACAAATAATTTTACACTAAATTGAACTAGCTCTACAAGCTAGTTCAAATAATTTAGCACTAGAGTTGATCTAGCTCTATAACCTACAAGCTAGTTCAAATAGTTTTACACTAGTGTTGAACTAGCTCTAGAAGCTAGTTTAAATAATTTTACACTAGAGTTGAACTAGCTCTATAACCAAGTACAAATAAATTTTACACTAGAGTTGAACTAGCTCTACAAGCTATTTCAAATAATTTTGCACTAGACTCGAACTAGTTGTATAACCTAGTACTTATAATTTTACACTAGAGTTGAACTAGCATTATTACCTAGTACAAATAATTTTACACTAGAATTGAACTAGCACTACAAGCTAGTTCAAATAATTTTACACTAGAGTTAAACTAGCTCTACAGGCTAGTTCAAATAATTTTACACTAGAGTTGAACTAGGTCTATAACCTAGTACAAATAATTTTACACTAGAGTTGAACTTGATGTATAACCTAGTACAAATAATTTTACACTATAGTTGAACTAGCTCTACAGGCTAGGTCAAATAATTTTACACTAGAGTTGAACTAGCTCTATAACCTAGTTCAAATAATTTTACACTAGAGTTGAACGAGCACTATAACGTAGTACAATTAATTTTACACCAGAGTTGAACTAGCTCTACAAGCTAGTGCAAATAATTTTACACTAGAGTTGAACTAGCTCTACAGGCTAGTTTAAATAATTTTACACTAGAGTTGAACTAGCTCTAGAAACTAGTTCAAATAAGTTTGCACAAGAGTTGAACTAGCTCTACACGCTAATCAAATAATTTTACACTAGAGATAAACTAGCTCTATAACCTAGTACAAATAATTTTACACTAAGTTGAACTAGCTCTACAAGCTAGTTCAAATAATTTAACACTAGAGTTGAACTAGCTCTAGAGCCTACAAGCTAGTTCAAATAGTTATACACTAGTGTTGAACTAGCTCTACAAGATAGTTTAAATAATTTTACACTAGAGTTGAACTAGCTCTATAACCGAGTACAAATAATTTTACACTAGAGTTGAACTAGCTCTACAATCTATGTCAAATAATTTTGCACTAGAGTCAAACTAGTTGTATAACCTAGTACTAATAATTTTACACTAGAGTTGTACTACCACTATAACCTAGTACAAATAATTTTACACTAGAGTTGAACTAGCTCTACAAGCTAGTTCAAATAATTTAACACTAGAGTTAAACTGGCTTTACGGGCTAGTTCAAATAATTTTACACTAGAGTTGAACTAGCTCTACAGGCTAGTTCAAATAATTTTACACTAGAGTTGAACTAGCTCTACAGGCTAGGTCAAATACTTTTACACTAGAGTTGAACTAGCTCTATAACCTTGTACAAATAATTTTACACTAGAGTTGAACTAGCTCTATAACCTAGCACTAATAATTTTACACTAGAGCTGAACTAGCTCTATAACCTAGTACAAATAATTTCACACTAGAGTTGAACTAGCTCTATAACTTAATACAAATAATTTTACACTAGAGTTGAACTAGATCTGTAACGTAGTACAAATTATTTTACACTAGATTTGAAGTAGCTCTACAGGCTAGGTCAAATAATTTTACACTAGAGTTGAACTAGCTCTATAACGTAGTACAAAGAATTTTACACTAGAGTTGAACTGGCTCTATAACCTAGTACAAAGACTTTTACACTAGAGTTGAACTAGCTCTATAACCTAGCACAAATAATTTTACACTAGAGTTGAACTAGCTATATAACCCAGTACAAATAATTTTACACTACAGTTGAACTAGCTCTATAACCTAGTACAAATAATTTTACTAGCTCAATAACCTAGTACAAATAATTTTACACTAGAGTTGAACTAGCTCTATAACCTAGTACAAATAATTTTACACTACACTTGAACTATCTCTATAGGCTAGGTCAAATAATTTTACACTAGAGTTGAACTAGTTCTATAACCTAGTTCAAATACTTTTACACTAGAGTTGAACAATCACTATAACCTAGTATAAATAATTTTACACCAGAGTTGAACTAGCTCTACAAGCTAGTGCAAATAATTCTACACTAGAGTTGAACTAGCTCTACAGGCTAGTTTAAATAATTTTACACTAGAGTTGAACTAGCTCTATAACATAGTACAAATAATTTTATACTAGAGTTGAACTAGCTCTAGAAACTAGTTCAAACAATTTTGCACAAGAGTTGAACTAGCTCTACACGCTAATCAAATAATTTTACACTAGAGTTTAACTAGCTCTATAACCTAGTACAAAAAAGTTTACACAAGAAATGAACTAGCTCTATAACCTAGTACAAATAATTTTACACTAAGTTGAACTAGCTCTACAAGCTAGTTCAAATAATTTAACACTAGAGTTGAACTAGCTCTAGAGCCTACAAGCTAGTTCAAATAGTTTTACACTAGTGTTGAACTAGCTCTACAAGCTAGTTTAAATAATTTTGCACTAGAGTTGAACTAGCTCTATAACCTAGCACAAATAATTTTACACTAGAGTTGAACTAACTATATTACCCAGTACAAATAATTTTACACTAGAGTTGAACTAGCTCTATAACCTAGTACAAATAATTTTACACTACAGTTGAACTATCTCTACAGGCTAGGTCAAATAATTTTACACTAGAGTTGAACTAGTTCTATAACCTAGTTCAAATAATTTTACACTAGAGTTGAACAATCACAATAACCTAGTACAAATAATTTTACACCAGAGTTGAACGAGCTCTACAAGATAGTGCAAATAATTTTACACTAGAGTTGAACTAGCTCTACATGCTAGTTCAAAAAGTTTTGCAATAGTGTTGAACTAGCTCAACAAGCTAGTTTAAATAATTTTACACTAGAGTTGAACTAGCTCTATAACATAGTACAAATAATTGTACACTAGAGTTGAACTAGCTCTAGAAGCTAGTTCAAATAATTTTACACTAGAGTTGAACTAGCTCTACACGCTAATCAAATAATTTTACACTAGAGTTTAACTAGCAGTATAACCTAGTACAAATAATTTTACACAAGAAATGAACTAGCTCTATAACCTAGTACAAATAATTTTACACTAAGTTGAACTAGCTCTACAAGCTAGTTCAAATCATTTAACACTAGAGTTGAACTAGCTCTACAGCCTACAAGCTAGTTCAAATAGTTTTACACTAGTGTTGAACTAGCTCTACAAGCTAGTTTAAATAATTTTACACTAGAGTTGAACAAGCACTATAACCTAGTATAAATAATTTTACACCAGAGTTGAACTATCTCTACAAGCTAGTGCAAATAATTTTACACTAGAGTTGAACTAGCTCTATAACCTAGTACAAAGAATTTTACACTAGAGTTGAACTAGCTCTATAACCTAGCACAAATAATTTTACACTAGAGTTAAACTAGCTATATAACCTAGTACAAATAATTTCATACTAGAGTTGATCTAGCTCTATAACCTAGTAAAAATAATTTTACACTAGAGTTGAACTAGCTCTATAACCTAATACAAATAATTTTACACTAGTGTTGAACTAGCTCCACAAGCTAGTTTAAGTAATTTTACACTAGAGTTGAACTAGCTCTATAACCTAGTACAAATAATTTTACACTAGAGTTGAACTAGCTCTAGAAGCTTGTTCAAATAATTTTACACTAGTGTTCAACTAGCTCTACAGGCTAGTATAAATAATTTCACACTAGAGTTGAACTAGCTCTATAACCTAGTACAAATAATTTTACACTAGAGTTGAACCAACTCTATAACCTAGTACAAACAATTTTACACTATAGTTGAAGTAGCTCTACAAGCTAGTTCAAATAATTTTACACTAGAGTTGAAATAGCTCTATAACCTAGGACAAATAATTTTACACTAAAGTTTCACTAGCTCTACAGGCTAGTTCAAATAATTTTACACTAGAGTTGAACTAGCTCTACTGGCTATTTCAAATAATTTTACATTAGAGTTGAACTGGCTCTATAACCTAGTACAAACAATTTTACACTAGAGTTGAACTAGTTCTATAACCTAGTTCAAATAATTTTACACTAGAGTTGAACAATCACTATAACCTAGTACAAATAATTTTACACCAAAGTTGAACGAGCTCTACAAGATAGTGCAAATAATTTTACACTAGAGTTGAACTAGCTCTACATGCTAGTTCAAAAAGTTTTGCAATAGTGTTGAACTAGCTCAACAAGCTAGTTTAAATAATTTTACACTAGAGTTGAACTAGCTCTATAACATAGTACAAATAATTGTACACTAGAGTTGAACTAGCTCTAGAAGCTAGTTCAAATAATTTTACACTAGAGTTGAACTAGCTCTACACGCTAATCAAATAATTTTACACTAGAGTTTAACTAGCAGTATAACCTAGTACAAATAATTTTACACAAGAAATGAACTAGCTCTATAACCTAGTACAAATAATTTTACACTAAGTTGAACTAGCTCTACAAGCTAGTTCAAATCATTTAACACTAGAGTTGAACTAGCTCTACAGCCTACAAGCTAGTTCAAATAGTTTTACACTAGTGTTGAACTAGCTCTACAAGCTAGTTTAAATAATTTTACACTAGAGTTGAACAAGCAATATAACCTAGTATAAATAATTTTACACCAGAGTTGAACTATCTCTACAAGCTAGTGCAAATAATTTTACACTAGAGTTGAACTAGCTCTATAACCTAGTACAAAGAATTTTACACTAGAGTTGAACTAGCTCTATAACCTAGCACAAATAATTTTACACTAGAGTTAAACTAGCTATATAACCTAGTACAAATAATTTCATGCTAGAGTTGATCTAGCTCTATAACCTAGTAAAAATAATTTTACACTAGAGTTGAACTAGCTCTATAACCTAATACAAATAATTTTACACTAGTGTTGAACTAGCTCCACAAGCTAGTTTAAATAATTTTACACTAGATTTGAACTAGCTCTATAACCTAGTACAAATAATTTTACACTAGAGTTGAACTAGCTCTAGAAGCTTGTTCAAATAATTTTACACTAGTGTTCAACTAGCTCTACAGGCTAGTATAAATAATTTCACACTAGAGTTGAACTAGCTCTATAACCTAGTACAAATAATTTTACACTAGAGTTGAACCAACTCTATAACCTAGTACAAACAATTTTACACTATAGTTGAAGTAGCTCTACAAGCTAGTTCAAATAATTTTACACTAGAGTTGAAATAGCTCTATAACCTAGTACAAATAATTTTACACTAAAGTTTCACTAGCTCTACAGGCTAGTTCAAATAATTTTACACTAGAGTTGAACTAGCTCTACTGGCTATTTCAAATAATTTTACACTAGAGTTGAACTAGCTCTATAACCTAGTACAAACAATTTTACACTAGAGTTGAACTAGCTCTACAAGCTAGTTCAAATAGTTTTACACTAGTGTTGAACTAGCTCTACAAGCTAGTTTAAATAATTTTACACTAGAGTTGAACAAGCTCTATAACCTAATACAAATAATTTTACACTAGAGTTGAACTAGCTCTACAAGCTATTTCAAATAATTTTGCACTAGAGTTGAACTAGTTGTATAACCTAGTACAAATAATTTTACACTAGAGTTGAACTAGCTCTATAACCTAGTACAAATAATTTTACACTAGAGTTGAACTAGATCTATAACCTAGTACAAATAATTTTACACTAGAGTTGAAGTAGCTCTACAAGCTAGTTCAAATAATTTTACACTAGAGTTGAAGTCGCTATATAACCTAGTACAAATAATTTTACACTAAAGTTGAACTAGCTCTACAGGCTAGTTCAAATAATTTTACACTAGAGTTGAACTAGCTCCATAACCTAGTACAAATAATTTTACAATTGAGTTGAACTAGCTCTACAAGCTAGTTCAAATAATTTTACACTAGAGTTGAACTAGCTCTACAAACTAGTTCAAATAATTTTACACTAAGTTCAACTAGCTCTATAAGCTAGTTCAAACAGTTTTACACTAGAGTTAAACTAGCTTTACAGCCTAGTTCAAATAATTTTACACTAGAGCTGAACTAGCTCTATAACCTAGTACAAATTATTTTACACTAGAGTTGAAGTAGCTCTACAGGCTAGGTAAAATAATTTTACACTAGAGTTGAACTAGCTCTATAACCTAGTATAAAGAATTTTACACTAGAATTGAACTAGCTCTATAACCTAGCACAAATAATTTTACACTAGAGTTGAACTAACTATATAACCCAGTACAAATAATTTTACACTAGAGTTGAACTAGCTCTATAACCTAGTACAAATAATTTTACACTAGAGTTGAACTAGCTCTATAACATAGTACAAATAATTTTACACTAGCTTTGAACTAGCTCTATAACCTAGCACTAATAATTTTACACTAGAGCTGAACTAGCTCTATAACCTAGTACAAATAATTTTACACTAGAGTTGAACTAGCTCTATAACTTAATACAAATAATTTTACACTAGAATTGAACTAGATCTGTAACCTAGTACAAATTATTTTACACTAGAGTTGAAGTAGCTCTACAGGCTAGGTGAAATAATTTTACACTAGAGTTGAACTAGCTCTATAACCTAGTACAAAGAATTTTACACTAGAGTTGAACTAGCTCTATAACCTAGCACAAATAATTTTACACTAGAGTTGAACTAGCTATATAACCCAGTACAAATAATTTTACACTAGAGTTGAACTAGCTCTATAACCTAGTACAAGTAATTTTACTAGCTCAATAACTTAGTACAAATAATTTTACACTAGAGTTGAACTAGCTCTATAACCTAGTACAAATAATTTTACACTACAGTTGAACTATCTCTACAGGCTAGGTCAAATAATTTTACACTAGAGTTGAACTAGTTCTATATCCTAGTTCAAATAATTTTACACTAGAGTTGAACAATCACTATAACCTAGTACAAATAATTTTACACCAGAGTTGAACTACCTCTACAAGCTAGTGCAAATAATTTTACACTAGAGTTGAACTAGCTCTACAGGCTAGTTTAAATAATTTTACACTAGAGTTGAACTAGCTCTATAACATAGTACAAATAATTTTACACTAGAGTTGAACTAGCTCTAGAAACTAGTTCAAATAACTTTGCACAAGAGTTGAACTAGCTCTACACGCTAATCAAATAATTTTACACTAGAGTTTAACTAGCTCTATAACCTAGTACAAATAAGTTTACACAAGAAATGAACTAGCTCTATAACCTAGTACAAATAATTTTACACTAAGTTGAACTAGCTCTACAAGCTAGTTCAAATAATTTAACACTAGAGTTGAACTAGCTCTAGAGCCTACAAGCTAGTTCAAATAGTTTTACACTAGTGTACAACTAGCTCTACAAGCTAGTTTAAATAATTTTGTACTAGAGTTGAACTAGCTCTATAACCTAGCACAAATAATTTTACACTAGAGTTGAACTAACTATATAACCCAGTACAAATAATTTTACACTAGAGTTGAACTAGCTCTATAACCTAGTACAAATAATTTTACACTACAGTTGAACTATCTCTACAGGCTAGGTCAAATAATTTTACACTAGAGTTGAACTAGTTCTATAACCTAGTTCAAATAATTTTACACTAGAGTTGAACAATCACTATAACCTAGTACAAATAATTTTACACCAGAGTTGAACTAGCTCTACAAGCTAGTGCAAATAATTTTACACTAGAGTTGAACTAGCTCTACAGGCTATTTTAAATAATTTGCACTAGAGTTGAACTAGCTCTACATGCTAATCAAATAATTTTACACTAGAGTTTAACTAGCTCTATAACTTAGTACAAATAAGTTTACACAAGAAATGAACTAGCTCTATAACCTAGTACAAATAATTTTACACTAAGTTGAACTAGCTCTACAAGCTAGTTCAAATAATTTAACACTAGAGTTAAACTAGCTCTAGAGCCTACAAGCTAGTTCAAATAGTTTTACACTAGTGATGAACTAGCTCTACAAGCTAGTTTAAATAATTTTGCACTAGAGTTGAACTAGCTCTAGAACCCAGTACAAATAATTTTACACTAGAGTTGAACTAGCTCTACAATCTATGTCAAATAATTTTGCACTAGAGTCGAACTAGTTGTATAACCTAGTACTAATAATTTTACACTAGAGTTGTACTACCACTATAACCTAGTACAAATAATTTTACACTAGAGTTGAACTAGCTCTACAAGCTAGTTCAAATAATTTTACACTAGAGTTAAACTAGCTTTACAGCCTAGTTCAAATAATTTTACACTAGAGCTGAACTAGCTCTATAACCTAGTACAAATTATTTTACACTAGAGTTGAAGTAGCTCTACAGGCTAGGTAAAATAATTTTACACTAGAGTTGAACTAGCTCTATAACCTAGTATAAAGAATTTTACACTAGAATTGAACTAGCTCTATAACCTAGCACAAATAATTTTACACTAGAGTTGAACTAACTATATAACCCAGTACAAATAATTTTACACTAGAGTTGAACTAGCTCTATAACCTAGTACAAATAATTTTACACTACAGTTGAACTATCTCTACAGGCTAGGTCAAATAATTTTACACTAGAGTTGAACTAGTTCTATAACCTACTTCAAATAATTTTACACTAGAGTTGAACAATCACTATAACCTAGTACAAATAATTTTACACCAGAGTTGAACGAGCTCTACAAGCTAGTGCAAATAATTTTACACTAGAGTTGAACTAGCTCTATAGGCTAGTTCAAAAAGTTTTGCAATAGTGTTGAACTAGCTCAACAAGCTAGTTTAAATAATTTTACACTAGTGTTGAACTAGCTCTATAACATAGTACAAATAATTTTACACCAGAGTTGAACTAGCCCTACACACTAATCAAATAATTTTACACTAGAGATTAACTAGCTGTATAACCTAGTACAAATAATTTTACACAAAAAATGAACTAGCTCTATAACCTAGTACAAATAATTTTACACTAAGTTGAACTAGCTCTACAAGCTAGTTCAAATAATTTAACACTAGAGTTGAACTAGCTCTACAGCCTACAATCTAGTTCAAATAGTTTTACACTAGTGTTGAACTAGCTCTACAAGCTAGTTTAAATAATTTTACACTAGAGTTGAACAAGCTCTATAACCTAATACAAATAATTTTACACTAGAGTTGAACTAGCTCTACAAGCTATTTCAAATAATTTTGCACTAGAGTTGAACTAGTTGTATAACCTAGTACAAATAATTTTACACTAGAGTTGAACTAGCTCTATAACCTAGTACAAATAATTTTACACTAGAGTTGAACTAGATCTATAACCTAGTACAAATAATTTTACACTAGAGTTGTACTAGCTCTACATGTTAGGTTAAATAATTTTACACTAGAGTTGAACTAGCTCTATAACCTAGTTCAAATAATCTTACACTAGAGTTGAACAAGCACTATAACCTAGTATAAATAATTTTACACCAGAGTTGAACTATCTCTACAAGCTAGTGCAAATAATTTTACACTAGAGTTGAACTAGCTCTATAACATAGTACAAATAATTTGACACTAGAGTTGAACTAGCTCTAGAAGCTAGTTCACATAATTTTACAATAGAGTTTAACTAGCTCTACACGCTAATCAAATAATTTTACACTAGAGTTTAACTAGATGTATAACCTAGTACAAATTATTTTACACAAGAAATGAACTAGCTCTATAACCTTGTACAAATAATTTTACACTAAGTTGAAGTAGCTCTACAAGCTAGTTCAAATAATTTAACACTAGAGTTGAACTAGCTCTACAGCCTACAAACTAGTTCAAATAGTTTTACACTTGTGTTGAACTAGCTCTAGAAGCTAGTTTAAATAATTTTACATTAGAGTTGAACTAGCTCTATAAACTAGTACAAATAATTTTACACTAGAGTTGAACTAGCTCTACAAGCTATGTCAAATAATTTTGCACTAGATTTGAACTATTTGTATAACCTAGTACAAATAATTCTACACTAGAGTTGAACTAGCTCTATAACCTAGTATAAATAATTTTACACTAGAGTTGAACTAGATCTATAACCTAGTACAAATAATTTTACACTAGAGTTGAACTAGCTCTATAACCTAGTTAAAATTATTTTACACTAGAGTTGAACAAGCACTATAACCTAGTACAAATAATTTGACACCAAAGTTGAACTAGCTCTACAAGCTAGTGCAAATAATTTTACACTAGACTTGAACTAGCTCTACAGGCTAGTTCAAATTGTTTTACACTAGTGTTCAACTAGCTCAACGGGCTAGTTTAAATAATTTTACACTAGAGTTGAACTAGCTCTATAACCTAGTACAAATAATTTCACACTAGAGTTGATCTAGCTCTATAACCTAGTACAAATAATTTTACACTAGAGTTGAACTAGCTCTATAACCTAGTACAAATAATTTTACACTAAATTGAACTAGCTCTACAAGCTATGTCAAATAATTTTGCACTAGATTTGAACTATTTGTATCACCTAGTACAAATAATTCTACACTAGAGTTGAACTAGCTCTATAACCTAGTACAAATAATTTTACACTAGAGTTGAACTAGATCTGTAACCTAGTACAAATAATTTTACACTAGAGTTGAACTAGCTCTATAACCTAGTTCAAATAATTTTACACTAGAGTTGAACAAGCACTATAACCTAATACAAAAAATTTAACACCAAAGTTGAACTAGCTCTACAAGCTAGTGCAAATAATTTTACACTAGAGTTGAACTAGCTCTACAGGCTAGTTCAAATAGTTTTGCACTGTTGGAAATATGCCCTAGAGGCAATAATAAAAGGATTATTATTATATTTCCTTGTTCATGATAATTGTCTTTTATTCATGCTATAATTGTTTTATCCGGAAATCGTAATACATGTGTGAATGCATAGACACCAACATGTCCCTAGTAAGCCTCTAGTTGACTAGCTCATTGATCAACAGATAGTCATGGTTTCCTGACTATGGACATTGGATGTCATTGATAACGAGATCACATCATTAGGAGAATGATGTGATGGACAAGACCCAATCCTAAACATAGCACAAGATCGTATAGTTCGTTTGCCAGAGTTTTCCAATGTCAAGTATCTTTTCCTTAGACCATGAGATCGTGTAACTCCCGGATACCGTAGGAGTGCTTTGGGTGTACCAAACGTCACAACGTAACTGGGTGACTATAAAGGTATACTACGGGTATCTCCGAAAGTGTCTGTTGGGTTGACACGGATCAAGACTGGGATTTGTCACTCCATATGACGGAGAGGTATCTCTGGGCCCACTCGGTAATGCATCATCATAATGAGCTCAAAGTGACCAAGTGTCTGGTCACGGGATCATGCATTACGGTACGAGTAAAGTGACTTGCCGGTAACGAGATTGAACGAGGTATTGGGATGCCGACGATCGAATCTCGGGCAAGTAACGTACTGATTGACAAAGGGAATTGTATACGGGGTTGCTTGAATCCTCGACATCGTGGTTCGTCCGATGAGATCATCGAGGAGCATGTGGGAGCCAACATGGGTATCCAGATCCCGCTGTTGGTTATTGACCGGAGAGTCGTCTCGGTCATGTCTACATGTCTCCCGAACCCGTAGGGTCTACACACTTAAGGTTCGGTGACGCTAGGGTTGTAGAGATATGAGTATGCAGTAACCCGAAAGTTGTTCGGAGTCCCGGATGACCCGGACGTCACGAGGAGTTCCGGAATGGTCCGGAGGTGAAGACTTAATATAGGAAGTGCAGTTTCGGCCATCGGGAGAGTTTCGGGGGTCAACGGTATTGTACTGGGACCACCGGAAGGGTCCCGGGGGTCCACCGGGTGGGGCCACCCATCCCGTAGGGCCCCATGGGCTGAAGTGGGGAGGGAACCAGCCCATAGTGGGCTGGTGCACCCCCCTTGGGCCTCCCATGCGCCTAGGGTTGGGAACCCTAGGGGAGGGGGCGCCTCCACTTGCCTTGGGGGGCACTCCACCCCCTTGGCCGCCGCCCCCCTAGGAGATCCCATCTCCTAGGGCTGGCGCACCCCCCTAGGGGGGCCTATATAAAGGGGGGAGGGAGGGCAGCCGCACCCTGAAGTCTTGGCGCCCCCCTCTCCCCTGCTACACCTTTCCCTCTCGCAGAAGCTCGGCGAAGCCCTGCTGCGGTGACTGCTGCATCCACCACCACGCCGTCGTGCTGCTGGATCTTCATCAACCTCTCCTTCCCCCTTGCTAGATCAAGAAGGAGGAGACGTCACGCTGACCGTACGTGTGTTGAACGCGGAGGTGCCGTCCGTTCGGCGCTAGGATCTCCGGTGATTTGGATCACGACGAGTACGACTCCCTCATCCCCGTTCTTTGAACGCTTCCGCTCGCGATCTACAAAGGTATGTAGATGCATCCGATCACTCGTTGCTAGATGAACTCATAGATGGATCTTGGTGAAAACGTAGGAAATTTTTTTGTTTTCTGCAACGTTCCCCAACAGTGGCATCATGAGCTAGGTCTATGCGTAGTTCTCTTTGCACGAGTAGAACACAATTTGTTGTGGGCGTAGATGTTGTCAACTTTCTTGTTGCTACTAGTCTTATTTTGCTTCAGCGGTATTATGGGATGAAGCGGCCCGGACCAACCTTACACGTACGCTTACGTGAGACCGGTTCCACCGACTGACATGCACTAGTTGCATAAGGTGGCTGGCGGGTGTCTATCTCTCCCACTTTAGTTGTAGCGGATTCGACGAAAAGGGTCCTTATGAAGGGTAAATAGAAGTTGACAAATCACGTTGTGGCTTTCAGTAGGTAAGAAAACGTTCTTGCTAGAACCCTCTTGCAGCCACGTAAAACTTGCAACAACAATTAGAGGACGTCTAACTTGTTTTTGCAGCAAGTGTTTTGTGATGTGGTATGGCCAAAGTTGTGATGAATGATGAATGATATATGTGATGTATGAGATCATGTTCTTGTAATAGGAATCACGACTTGCATGTCGATGAGTATGACAACCGGCAGGAGCCATAGGAGTTGTCTTTATTTTTTTGTATGACCTGCGTGTCATTGAGAAACGCCATGTAAATTACTTTACTTTATTGCTAAACGTGTTAGCCATAGTAGTAGAAGTAATAGTTGGCGAGCAACTTCATGGAGACACGATGATGGAGATCATGATGATGGAGATCATGGTGTCATGCCGGTGACAAGATGATCATGGAGCCCCAAGATGGAGATCACAGGAGCTATATGATATTGGCCATATCATGTCACTATTATTTGATTGCATGAGATGTTTATCATGTTTTTGCATCTTGTTTACTTAGAATGGCGGTAGTAAATAAGATGATCCCTCATAATAATTTCAAGAAAGTGTTTCCCCTGACTGTGCGCCGTTGCGACAGTTTGTTGTTTCGAAACACCACGTGATGATCGGGTGTGATAGATTCCAACGTTCACATACAACGGGTGTAAGACAGATTTACACATGCAAACACTTAGGTTGACTTGACGAGCCTAGCATGTACAGACATGGCCTCAGAACACAGAAGACCGAAAGGTCGAACATGAGTCGTATAGAAGATACGATCAACATGAAGATGTTCACCGATGTTGACTAGTCCGTCTCACATGATGATCGGACACGGCCTAGTCAACTCAGATCATGTTATACTTAGATGACTAGAGGGATGTCTATCTAAGTGGGAGTTCATTGAATAATTTGATTAGATGAACTTAATTATCATGAACTTAGTCTAAAAATCTTTACAACATGTCTTGTAGATCAAATGGCCAACGTTGTCCTCAACTTCAACGCGTTCCTAGAGAAAACCAAGCTGAAAGACGATGCCAGCAACTATACGGACTGGGTCCGGAACCTGAGGATCATCCTCATAGCTGCCAAGAAAGATTATGTCCTACAAGCACCGCTAGGTGAAGTACCTGCTCTCCCTGCAGAACAAGACGTTATGAACGCTTGGCAGACACGTGCTGATGATTACTCCCTCGTTCAGTGCGGCATGCTTTACAGCTTAGAACTGGGGCTCCAAAAGCGTTTTGAGAGACACGGAGCATTGAGATGTTCGAAGAGCTGAAAATGGTTTTTCAAGATCATGCCCGGGTCGAGAGATATGAAGTCTCCGACAAGTTCTTTAGCTGTAAGATGGAGGAAACAGCTCTGTCAGTGAGCACATACTCACTATGTCTGGGTTACCTAACCGCTTGACTCAGCTGGGAGTTAATCTCCCGGATGACGCGGTCATTGACAGAATCCTTCAGTCGCTTCCACCGAGCTACAAGAGCTTTGTGATGAACTTCAATATGCAGGGGATGGAAAAGACCATTCCTGAAGTATTTGCAATGCTGAAATCAGCAGAGGTAGAAGTCAAAAAGGAACATCAAGTGTTGATGGTGAATAAAACCACTAAGTTCAAGAAAGGCAAGGGTAAGAAGAACTTCAAGAAGGACGGCAAAGGAGTTGCCGCGCCCGGTAAGCAAGCTGCCGGGAAGAAGCCAAAGAATGGACCCAAGCCCGAGACTGAGTGCTTTTATTGCAAGGGAAGTGGTCACTGGAAGCGGAACTGCCCCAAATACTTAGCGAACAAGAAGGCCGGCATCACGAAAGGTATATGTGATATACATGTAATTGATGTGTACCTTACCAGTACTCGTAGTAGCTCCTGGGTATTTGATACCGGTGCAGTTGCTCACATTTGTAACTCAAAGCAGGAGCTGCGGAATGAGCGGAGACTGGCGAAGGACGAGGTGACAATGCGCGTCGGGAATGGTTCCAAGGTCGATGTGATCGCCGTCGGCACGCTACCTCTACATTTACCTACGGGATTAGTTTTAAACCTCAATAATTGTTATTTAGTGCCAGCTTTGAGCATGAACATTGTATCAGGATCTCGTTTAATTCGAGATGGCTACTCATTTAAATCCGAGAATAATGGTTGTTCCATTTATATGAGAGATATGTTTTATGGTCATGCTCCAATGGTGAATGGTTTATTCTTAATGAATATCGAGCGTAATGCTACACATATTCATAGTGTGAATACCAAAAGATGTAGGGTTGATAATGATAGTCCCACATACTTGTGGCACTGCCGCCTTGGTCACATAGGTGTTAAACGCTTGAAGAAGCTCCATGCAGATGGACTTTTAGAGTCTCTTGATTATGAATCATTTGACACGTGTGAACCATGCCTCATGGGTACAATGACCAAGACTCCGTTCTCAGGAACAATGGAGCGAGCAACCAACTTATTGGAAATCATACATACTGATGTGTGCGGTCCAATGAGTGTTGAGGCTCGCGGTGGCTATCGTTATGTTCTCACCCTCACTGATGACTTGAGTAGATATGGCTATGTCTATTTAATGAAACACAAGTCTGAGACCTTTGAAAAGTTCAAGGAATTTTAGAGTGAGGTTGAGAATCAACGTGACAGGAAAATCAAGTTCTTGCGATCAGATCATGGGGGAGAATATTTGAGTCACGAATTTGGCACACACTTAAGAAAATGTGGAATAGTTTCACAACTCATGCCGCCTGGAACACCTCAGCGTAATGGTGTGTCTGAACGTCGTAATCGCACTCTATTAGATATGGTGCGATCTATGATGTCTCTTACCGATTTACCTCTATCATTTTGGGGCTATGCTTTAGAGACTGCCGCATTCACTTTAAATAGGGCTCCGTCGAAATCCGTTGAGACAACACCGTATGAATTATGGTTTGGGAAGAAACCTAAGCTGTCGTTTCTAAAAGTTTGGGGATGCTATGCTTATGTCAAGAAACTTCAACCTGAAAAGCTCGAACCCAAGTCGGAAAAATGCATCTTCATAGGATACCCTAAAGAAACTATTGGGTATACCTTCTACCTCAGATCCGAAGGCAAGATCTTTGTTGCCAAGAATGGATCCTTTCTAGAGAAAGAGTTTCTCTCGAAAGAAGTAAGTGGGAGGAAAGTAGAACTTGATGAAGTATTACCTCTTGAACCGGAAAGTGGCGCAACTCAAGAAAATGTTCCTGAGGTGCCTGCACCGACTAGAGAGGAAGTTAATGATGATAATCATGAAACTTCAGATCAAGTTGCTACTGAACTTCGTAGGTCCACAAGGACATGTTCCGCACCAGAGTGGTACGGCAACCCTGTCTTGGAAATCATGTTGTTAGACAACGGTGAACCTTCGAACTATGAAGAAGCGATGGCGGGCCCGGATTCCGACAAATGGCTGGAAGCCATTAAATCCGAGATAGGATCCATGTATGAAAACGAAGTATGGACTTTGACTGACTTGCCCGTTGAGCGGCGAGCCATAGAAAATAAATGGATCTTTAACAAGAAGACAGATGCGGATGGTAATGTGACCATCTATAAAGCTCGGCTTGTCGCTAAGGGTTATCGACAAGTTAAAGGGGTTGACTACGATGAGACTTTCTCACCTGTAGCGAAGCTGAAGTCCGTCCGAATCATGTTAGCAATTGCCGCATTCTATGATTATGAGATATGGAAAATGGACGTCAAAATAGCATTCCTTAATGGTTTCCTTAAGGAAGAATTGTATATGATGTAGCCGGAAGGTTTTGTCGATCCTAAGAATGCTGACAAGGTGTGCAAGCTCCAACGCTCGATTTATGGGCTGGTGCAAGCATCTCGGAGTTGGAACATTCGCTTTGATGAGATGATTAAAGCGTTTGGGTTTATGCAGACTTATGGAGAAGCGTGCGTTTACAAGAAAGTGAGTGGGAGCTCTGTAGCATTTCTCATATTATATGTAGATGACATACTTTTGATGGGAAATGATATAGAGCTTTTGGACAGCATTAAGGCCTACTTGAATAAGAGTTTTTCAATGAAGGACCTTGGAGAAGCTGCTTATATATTAGGCATCAACATCTATAGAGATAGATTAAGACGCCTCATAGGTCTTTCACAAAGCACATACCTTGATAAGATATTGAAGAAGTTCAATATGGATCAGTCTAAGAAGGGGTTCTTGCCTGTGTTGCAAGGTGTGAAATTGAGCTCAGCTTAATGTCCGACCACGGCAGAAGATATAGAAGAGATGAGTGTCATCCCCTATGCCTCAGCCATAGGGTCTATTATGTATGCCATGCTGTGTACCAGGCCTGATGTAAACCTTGCCGTAAGTTTGGTAGGAAGGTACCAAAGTAATCCCGGCAAGGAACACTGGACAGCGGTCAATAATATCCTGAAGTACCTGAAAAGGACTAAGGACATGTTTCTCGTTTATGGAGGTGACGAAGAGCTCGTCGTAAAGGGTTACGTCGACGCTAGCTTCGACACAGATCTGGATGACTCTAAGTCACAAACCGGATACGTGTATATGTTGAATGGTGGAGCGGTAAGCTGGTGCAGCTGCAAGCAGAGCGTCGTGGCGGGATCTACATGTGAAGCGGAGTACATGGCAGCCTCGGAGGCAGCGCATGAAGCAATTTGGGTGAAGGAGTTCATCACCGACCTAGGAGTCATACCCAATGCGTCAGGGCCGATCAAACTCTTCTGTGACAACACTGGAGCTATTGCACTTGCCAAGGAGCCCAGGTTTCACAAGAAGACCAGGCACATCAAGCGTCGCTTCAACTCCATTCGTGAAAATGTTCAAGATGGAGACATAGATATTTGTAAAGTACATACAGATCTGAATGTCCCGGATCCGTTGACTAAACCTCTCCCTAGGGCACAACATGATCAACACCAGAACTCTATGCGTGTTCGATTCATCACAATGTAACTAGATTATTGACTCTAGTGCAAGTGGAATACTGTTGGAAATATGCCCTAGAGGCAATAATAAAAGGATTATTATTATATTTCCTTGTTCATGATAATTGTCTTTTATTCATGCTATAATTGTGTTATCCGGAAATCGTAATACATGTGTGAATGCATAGATACCAACATGTCCCTAGTAAGCCTCTAGTTGACTAGCTCGTTGATCAACAGATAGTCATGGTTTCCTGACTATGGACATTGGATGTCATTGATAATGAGATCACATCATTAGGAGAATGATGTGATGGACAAGACCCAATCCTAAACATAGCACAAGATCGTATAGTTCGTTTGCTAGAGTTTTTCCAATGTCAAGTATCTTTTCCTTAGACCATGAGATCGTGTAACTCCCGGATACCGTAGGAGTTCTTTGGGTGTACCAAACGTCACAACGTAACTGGGTGACTATAAAGGTATACTACGGGTATCTCCGAAAGTGTCTGTTGGGTTGACACGGATCAAGACTGGGATTTGTCACTCCATATGACGGAGAGGTATCTCTGGGCCCACTCGGTAATGCATCATCATAATGAGCTCAAAGTGACCAAGTGTTTGGTCACGGGATCATGCATTACGGGATGAGTAAAGTGACTTGCCGGTAACGAGATTGAACGAGGTATTGGGATACCGACGATCGAATCTTGGGCAAGTAACGTACCGATTGACAAAGGGAATTGTATACGGGGTTGCTTGAATCCTCGACATTGTGGTTCATCCGATGAGATCGTCGAGGAGCATGTTGAAACCAACATGGGTATCCAGATCCCGCTATTGGTTATTGACTGGAGAGTCGTCTCAGTCATGTCTACATGTCTCCTGAACCCGTAGGGTCTACACACTTAAGGTTCGGTGACGCTAGGGTTGTAGAGATATGAGTATGCAGTAACCCGAAAGTTGTTCGGAGTCTCGGATGAGATCCCGGATGTCACGAGGAGTTCCGGAATGGTCCGGATGTGAAGAATTATATATAGGAAGTGCAGTTTCGGCCATCAGGAGAGTTTCGGGGGTCAACGGTATTGTACCGGGACCACTGGAAGGGTCCCGGGGGTCCACCGGGTGGGGCCACCCATCCCGGAGGGCCCCATGGGCTGAAGTGGGGAGGGAACCAGCCCATAGTGGGCTGGTGCGCCTCCCCTTGGGCCCCCCATGCGCCTAGGGTTGGGAACCCTAGGGGAGGGGGCGCCTCCACTTGCCTTGGGGGGCACTCCACCCCCTTGGCCGCGGCCCCCCTAGGAGATCCCATCTCCTAGGGCCGGCGCACCCCCCTAGGGGGGCCTATATAAAGGGGGGGAGGGAGCGAAGCCGCACCCTGAAGTCTTGGCGCCTCCCTCTCCCCTGCTACACCTCTCCCTCTCGCAGAAGCTCGGCGAAGCCCTGCTGCGGTGACTGCTGCATCCACCACCACGTCGTCGTGCTGCTGGATCTTCATCAACCTCTCCTTCCCCCTTCTGGATCAAGAAGGAGGAGACGTCACTCTGACCGTACGTGTGTTGAACGCGGAGGTGCCGTCCGTTCGGCGCTAGGATCTCCGGTGATTTGGATCACGACGAGTCAGACTCCCTCATCCCCGTTCTTTGAACGCTTCCGCTCGCGATCTACAAAGGTATGTAGATGCATCCGATCACTCGTTGCTAGATGAACTCATAGATGGATCTTGGTGAAAACGTAGGAAATTTTTTTGTTTTCTGCAACGTTCCCCAACATGCACTAGTGTTCAACTAGCTCAACAAGCTAGTTTAAATAATTTTACACTAAGTTCAACTAGCTCTATAGGCTAGTTCAAACAGTTTTACACTAGAGTTGAACTAGCTCTATAACCTAGTACAAATAATTTTACACTAGAGTTGAACTAGCTCTATAACCTAGTACAAATAATTTTACACTAAATTGAACTAGCTCTACAAGCTACTTCAAATAATTTAGCACTAGAGTTGAACTAGCTCTACAGCCTACAAGCTAGTTCAAATAGTTTTACACTAGTGTGGAACTAGCTCTACAAGCTAGTTTAAACAATTTTACACTAGAGTTGAACTAGCTCTATAACCTAGTACAAATAATTTTACACTAGAGTTGAACTAGCTCTACAAGCTATGTCAAATAATTTTGCACCAGACTCGAACTAGTTGTATAACCTAGTACAAATAATTTTACACTAGGTAGCTAGTTCAAATAATTTAACACTAGAGTTGAACTAGCTCTATAGACTACAAGCCAGTTCAAATAGTTTTCAACTAGTGTTGAACTAGATCTACAAGCTAGTTCAAATAATTTTACAGTAGAGTTGAACTAGCTCTATAACCTAGTACAAATAATTTTACACTAGAGTTGAACTAGCTCTATTACCTAGTACAAATAATTTTACAATAAATTGAACTACCTCTGCAAGCTAGTTCAAATAATTTAGCACTAGAGTTGAACTAGCTCTACAGCCTACAAGCTAGTTCAAATAGTTTTACACTAGTGTTGAACTAGCTCTACAAGCTAGTTTAAATAATTTTACACTAGAGTTGAACTAGCTCTATAACCTAGTACAAATAATTTTACACTAGAGTTGAACTAGCTCTACAAGCTATGTCAAATAATTTTGCA
This sequence comes from Triticum urartu, assembly GCF_056163025.1. NCBI lineage: Eukaryota > Viridiplantae > Streptophyta > Magnoliopsida > Poales > Poaceae > Triticum > Triticum urartu. The sequence continues at coordinate 479,951,283 of NC_141875.1, read as the reverse complement.
CTAGACTCGAACTAGTTGTATAACCTAGTACAAATAATTTTACACTAGGTAGCTAGTTCAAATAATTTAACACTAGAGTTGAACTAGCTCTATAGACTACAAGCCAGTTCAAATAGTTTTCAACTAGTGTTGAACTAGATCTACAAGCTAGTTCAAATAATTTTACACTAGAGTTGAACTAGCTCTATAACCTAGTACCAATAATTTTACACAAGAGTTGAACTAGCTCTACAAGCTGTGTCAAATAATTTTGCACTAGAGTTGAACTAGCTGTATAACCTAGTACAAATAATTTTACACTAGAGTTGAACTAGCTCTATAACCTAATACAAATAATTTTACACTAGTGTTGAACTAGCTCCACAAGCTAGTTTAAATAATTTTACACTAGAGTTGAACTAGCTCTATAACCTAGTACAAATAATTTTACACTAGAGTTGAACTAGCTCTACAATCTATATCAAATAATTTTGCACTAGAGTCGAACTAGCTGTATAACCTAGCACTAATAATTTTACACTAGAGTTGTACTACCACTATAACCTAGTACAAATAATTTTACACTAGAGTTGAACTAGCTCTACAAGCTAGTTCAAATAATTTTACACTAGATTTAAACTAGCTTTACAGGCTAGTTCAAATAATTTTACACTAGACTTGAACTAGCTCTATAACCTAGTACAAATAATTTTACACTAGAGTTGAACTAGCTCTACAGGCTAGTTCAAATAATTTTACACTAGAGTTGAACTAGCTCTCTAACCTACTAAAAAAATTTTACACTAGAGTTAAACTAGCTCTATAACCTAGCACAAATAATTTTACACTAGAGTTGAACTAGCTATATAACCTAGTACAAATAAATTTACTAGCTCTATAACCTAATACAAATAATTTTACACTAGAGTTGAACTAGATCTATAACCTAGTACAAATAATTTTACACTAGAGTTGAACTATCTCTAGAGGCTAGGTCAAATTATTTTACACTAGAGTTGAACTAGTTTTATAACCTAGTTCAAATAATTTTACACTAGAGTTGAACAATCACTATAACCTAGTACAAATAATTTTACACCAGAGTTGAACGAGCTCTACAAGCCATTGCAAATAATTTTACACTAGAGTTAAACTAGCTCTATAGGCTAGTTCAAAAAGTTTTGCAATAGTGTTGAACTAGCTCAACAAGCTAGTTTAAATAATTTTACACTAGAGTTGAACTAGCTCTATAACATAGTACAAATAATTTTACACTAGAGTTGAACTAACTCTAGAAGCTAGTTCAAATAATTATACACTAGAGTTGAACTAGCTCTACATGCTAATCAAATAATTTTACACTAGAGTTTAACTAGTTGTATAACCTAGTACAAATTATTTTACACAAGAAATGAACTAGTTCTATAACCTAGTACAAATAATTTTACACTAAGTTGAACTAGCTCTACAAGCTAGTTCAAATAATTTAACACTAGAGTTGAACTAGCTCTACAGCCTACAAGCTAGTTAAAATAGTTTTACACTAGTGTTGAACTAGCTCTACAAGCTAGTTTAAATAATTTTAGACTAGAGTTGAACTAGCTCTATAACCTAATACAAATAATTTTACACTAGAGTTGAACTAGCTATATAACCTAGTACAAATAATTTTACTAGCTCTATAACCTAGTACAAATAATTTTACACTAGAGTTGAACTAGATCTATAACCTAGTACAAATAATTTTACACTAGAGTTGAACTATCTCTAGAGGCTAGGTCAAATTATTTTACACTAGAGTTGAACTAGTTTTATAACCTAGTTCAAATAATTTTACACTAGAGTTGAACAATCACTATAACCTAGTACAAATAATTTTACACCAGAGTTGAACGAGCTCTACAAGCCATTGCAAATAATTTTACACTAGAGTTGAACTAGCTCTATAGGCTAGTTCAAAAAGTTTTGCAATAGTGTTGAACTAGCTCAACAAGCTAGTTTAAATAATTTTACACTAGAGTTGAACTAGCTCTATAACATAGTACAAATAATTTTACACTAGAGTTGAACTAACTCTAGAAGCTAGTTCAAATAATTTTACACTAGAGTTGAACTAGCTCTACATGCTAATCAAATAATTTTACACTAGAGTTTAACTAGTTGTATAACCTAGTACAAATTATTTTACACAAGAAATGAACTAGCTCTATAACCTAGTACAAATAATTTTACACTAAGTTGAACTAGCTCTACAAGCTAGTTCAAATAATTTAACACTAGAGTTGAACTAGCTCTACAGCCTACAAGCTAGTTAAAATAGTTTTTCACTAGTGTTGAACTAGCTCTACAAGCTAGTTTAAATAATTTAAGACTAGAGTTGAACTAGCTCTATAACCTAATACAAATAATTTTACACTAGAGTTGAACTAGCTCTACAAGCAATGTCAAATAAATTTGCACCAGAGTTGAACTAGTTGTATAACCTAGAACAAATAATTTTACACTAGAGTTGTACTAGCTGTATAACCTAGTACAAATAATTTTACACTAGAGTTGAACTAGATCTATAACCTAGTACAAATTATTTTACACTAGAGTTGAACTAGCTCTACTGGCTAGGTCAAATAATTTTACACTAGAGTTGAACTAGCTCTGTAACCTAGTTCAAATAATTTTACAAGAGGGTTGAACAAGCACTATAACCTAGTACAAATAATTTGACACCAAAGTTGAACTAGCTCTACAAGCTAGTGCAAATAATTTTACACTAGAGTTGAACTAGCTCTACATGCTAGTTCAAATAGCTTTGCACAAGTGTTGAACTAGCTCAACAAGCTATTTTAAATAATTATACACTAGAGTTGAACTAGCTCTATAACATTGTACAAACAATTTACACTAGAGTTGAACTAGCTCTAGAAGCTAGTTCAAAGAATTTTACACTAGAGTTGAACTAGCTCTACACGCTAGTTCAAATAATTTTGCACTAGAGTCGAACTAGTTGTATAACCTAGTACTAATAATTTTACAATAGAGTTGAACTAGCACTATAACCTAGTACAAATAATTTTACACTAGAGTTGAACTAGCTCTATAACCCAGTACAAATAATTTTACACTAGAGTTGAACAAGCTTTATAACCTAATACAAATAATTTCACACTAGAGTTTAACTAGCTCTACAAGCTAGTTCAAATAATTTTACACTAGAGTTAAACTAGCTCTACAGGCCAGTTCAAATAATTTTACAGTAGAGTTGGACTAGCTCTACAAGCTAGTTCAAATAGGTTTACATTAGTGTTCAACTAGCTCTACAAACTAGTTTAAATAATTTTACACTAGAGTTGAACTAGCTCTATAACCTAGTACAAATAATTTTACACTAGAGTTGAACTACCTCTATTACCTATTACAAATAATTTTACACTAGAGTTGAAGTAGCTCAAAGGCTGGTTCAAATAATTTTACCCTAGAGTTGAACTAGCTCTATAACCTAGTACAAATAATTTTACACTAGAGTTGAACTAGCTCTATTACCTATTACAAATAATTTTACACTAGAGTTGAAGTAGCTCTACAGGCTAGGTCAAATAATTTTACACTAGAGTTGAACTAGCTCTAAAACCTAGTTCAAATAATTTTACACTAGAGTTGAACAAGCACTATAATCTAGTACAATTAATTTTACACCAGAGTTGAACTAGCTCTATAAGCTAGTGCAATTAATTTTACACTAGACTTGAACTAGCTCTACAGGCTAGTTTAAATAATTTTACACTAGAGTTGAACTAGCTCTATAACATAGTACAAATAATTTTACACTAGAGTTGAACTAGCTATAGAAACTAGTTCGAATAATTTTGCACAAGAGTTGAACTAGCTCTACACGCAAGTCAAATAATTTTACACTAGAGTTTAACTAGCTCTATAACCTAGTACAAATAAGTTTACACAAGAAATGAACTAGCTCTATAACCTAGTATAAATAATTTTACACTAAGTTGAACTAGCTCTACAAGCTAGTTCAAATAATTTAACACTAGAGTTGAACTAGCTCTAGAGCCTACAAGCTAGTTCAAATAGTTTTACACTAGTGTTGAACTAGCTCTACAAGCTAGTTTAAATAATTTTACACTAGAGTTTAACTAGCTCTATAACCCAGTACAAATAATTTTACACTAGAATTGAACTAGCTCTACAATCTATGTCAAATAATTTTGCACTAGAGTCGAACTAGTTGTATAACCTAGTACTAATAATTTTACACTAGAGTTCTACTACCACTATAACCTAGTACAAATAATTTTACACTAGAGTTGAACTAGCTCTACAAACTAGTTCAAATAATTTTACACTAGAGTTAAACTAGCTTTACAGGCTAGTTCAAATAATTTTACACTAGAGTTGAACTAGCTCTACACACTAATCAAATAATTTTACACTAGAGTTTAACTAGCTGTATAACCTAGTACAAATAATTTTACACAAGAAATGAACTAGCTCTATAACCTAGTACAAATAATTTTACTCTAAGTTGAACTAGCTCTACAAGCTAGTTCAAATAATTTAACACTAGAGTTGAACTAGCTCTACAGCCAACAAGCTAGTTCAAATTGTTTTACACTAGTGTTGAACTAGCTCTACAACTAGTTTAAATAATTTTACACTAGAGTTGAACTAGCTCGATAACCTAGTACAAATAATTTTATACTAGAATTGAGCTAGCTCTACAAGCTATGTCAAATAATTTTGCACTAGAGTTTAACGAGTTGTATAACCTAGTACTAATAATTTTACACTAGAGTTGAACTAGCACTATAACCTAGTACACATAATTTTACACTAGAGTTGAACTAGCTCTACTAGCTAGTTCAAATAATTTTACACTGGAGTTAAACTAGCTCTACAGCCTTGTTCAAATAATTTTACACTAGAGTTGAACTAGCTCTATAACCTAGTACAAATAATTTTACACTAGAGTTGAACTAGCTCAACAGGCTAGTTCAAATAATTTTAGACTAGAGTTGAATTAGCTCTCTATAACCTAGTAGAAATAATTTTACACTAGAGTTGAACTGGCTCTATAACCTAGCACAAATAATTTTACACTAGAGTTGAACTAGCTCAATAACCTAGTACAAATAGTTTTACACTAGAGTTGAACTAGCTCTATAACCTAGTACAAATAATTTTAAACTAGAGTTGAACCAGATCTATAACCTAGTACAAATAATTTTACACTAGAGTTGAACTAGCTCTACAGGCTAGGTCAAATAATTTTACACTAGAGTTGAACTAGCTCTATAACCTAGTTCAAATAAGTTTACACTAGAGTTAAACAAGCACTATAACCTAGTACAAACAATTTTACACCAGAGTTGAACTAGCTCTACAATCTAGTGCAAAAAAATTTACACTAGAGTTGAACTAGCTCTACAGGCTAGTTCAAAAGGTTTTGCACTATTGTAGTATTGTTGAACTAGCTCAACAAGCTAGTTTAAATGATTTTACACTAGAGTTGAACTAGCTCCACAGGCTAGTTCAAAAAGTTTTGCACTATTGTAGTATTGTTGAACTAGCTCAACAAGCTAGTTTAAATAATTTTACACTAGAGTTGAACTAGCTCTACAGGCTAGTTCAAAAAGTTTTGCACTATTGTAGTATTGTTGAACTACCTCAACAAACTAGTTTAAATAATTTTACACTAGAGTTGAACTAGCTCTATAATCTAGTACAAAGAATTTTACACTAGAGTTGAACTAGCTCTATAACCTAGCACAAATAATTTTACACTAGAGTTGAACTAGCTCTATAACCCAGTGCAAATAATTTTAGACTAGAGTTGAACTAGCTCTATAACCTAGTACAAATAATTTTACACTAGAGTTGAACTAGATCTATAACCTAGTACAAATAATTTTACACTAGAGTTGAACTATCTCAACAGGCTAGGTCAAATAATTTTACACTAGAGTTGAACTAGTTCTATAACCTAGTTCAAATAATTTTACACTAGAGTTGAACAATCACTATAACCAAGTACAAATAATTTGACACCAAAGTTGAACTAGCTATACTAGCTAGTGCAAATAATTTTACACTAGAGTTGAACTAGCTCTACAGGCTAGTTCAAATTGTTTTGCACTAGTGTTGAACTAACTCAACAAGCTAGTTTAAATAATTTTACACTAGAGTTGAACTAGCTGTATAACATAGTACAAATAATTTTACAATAGAGTTGAACTAGCTCTAGAAGCTAGTTCAAATAATTTTACACTAGAGTTGAACTAGCTCTACGCACTAATCAAATAATTTTACACTAGAGTTTAACTAGCTGTATAACCTAGTACAAATAATTTTACACAAGAAATGAACTAGCTCTATAACCTAGTACAAATAATTTTACTCTAAGTTGAACTAGCTCTACAAGCTAGTTCAAATAATTTAACACTAGAGTTGAAATAGCTCTACAGCCAACAAGCTAGTTCAAATTGTTTTACACTAGTGTTGAACTAGCTCTACAACTAGTTTAAATAATTTTACACTAGAGTTGAACTAGCTCGATAACCTAGTACAAATAATTTTATACTAGAATTGAGCTAGCTCTACAAGCTATGTCAAATAATTTTGCACTAGAGTTTAACGAGTTGTATAACCTAGTACTAATAATTTTACACTAGAGTTGAACTAGCACTATAACCTAGTACACATAATTTTACACTAGAGTTGAACTAGCTCTACTAGCTAGTTCAAATAATTTTACACTGGAGTTAAACTAGCTCTACAGCCTTGTTCAAATAATTTTACACTAGAGTTGAACTAGCTCTATAACCTAGTACAAATAATTTTACACTAGAGTTGAACTAGCTCAACAGGCTAGTTCAAATAATTTTAGACTAGAGTTGAATTAGCTCTCTATAACCTAGTAGAAATAATTTTACACTAGAGTTGAACTGGCTCTATAACCTAGCACAAATAATTTTACACTAGAGTTGAACTAGCTCTATAACCTAGTACAAATAGTTTTACACTAGAGTTGAACTAGCTCTATAACCTAGTACAAATAATTTTAAACTAGAGTTGAACCAGATCTATAACCTAGTACAAATAATTTTACACTAGAGTTGAACTAGCTCTACAGGCTAGGTCAAATAATTTTACACTAGAGTTGAACTAGCTCTATAACCTAGTTCAAATAATTTTACACTAGAGTTGAACAAGCACTATAACCTAGTACAAACAATTTTACACCAGAGTTGAACTAGCTCTACAATCTAGTGCAAAAAAATTTACACTAGAGTTGAACTAGCTCTACAGGCTAGTTCAAAAAGTTTTGCACTATTGTAGTATTGTTGAACTAGCTCAACAAGCTAGTTTAAATGATTTTACACTAGAGTTGAACTAGCTCCACAGGCTAGTTCAAAAAGTTTTGCACTGTTGTAGTATTGTTGAACTAGCTCAACAAGCTAGTTTAAATAATTTTACACTAGAGTTGAACTAGCTCTACAGGCTAGTTCAAAAAGTTTTGCACTATTGTAGTATTGTTGAACTACCTCAACAAGCTAGTTTAAATAATTTTACACTAGAGTTGAACTAGCTCTACAGGCTAGTTCAAAAAGTTTTGCACTATTGTAGTATTGTTGAACTATCTCAACAAGCTAGTTTAAATAATTTTACACTAGAGTTGAACTAGCTCTATAACATAGTACAAAGAATTTTACACTAGAGTTGAACTAGCTCTATAACCAAGTACAAATAATTTTACACTAGAGTTGAACTAGCTCTATAACCTAGTACAAATAATTTTTCACAAGAGTTGAACTAGCTCTATAACCTAGTACAAATAATTTTACACTAGAGTTGAACTAGCTCTACACGCTAATCAAATAATTTTACACTAGAGTTGAACTAGCTCTATAACCAAGTACAAATAATTTGACACCAAAGTTGAACTAGCTATACTAGCTAGTGCAAATAATTTTACACTAGAGTTGAACTAGCTCTACAGGCTAGTTCAAATTGTTTTGCACTAGTGTTGAACTAGCTCAACAAGCTAGTTTAAATAATTTTACACTAGAGTTGAACTAGATGTATAACATAGTACAAATAATTTTACAATAGAGTTGAACTAGCTCTAGAAGCTAGTTCAAATAATTTTACACTAGAGTTGAACTAGCTCTAAACACTAATCAAATATTTTACACTAGAGTTTAACTAGCTGTATAACCTAGTACAAATAATTTTACACAAGAAATGAACTAGCTCTATAACCTAGTACAAATAATTTTACTCTAAGTTGAACTAGCTCTACAAGCTATTTCAAATAATTTAACAATAGAGTTGAACTAGCTCTACAGCCTACAAGCTAGTTCAAATAGTTTTACACTAGTTTTGAAGTAGCTCTACAACTAGTTTAAATAATTTTACACTAGAGTTGAACTAGTTCTATAACCTAGTACAAATAATTTTATACTAGAGTTGAGCTAGCTCTACAAGCTATGTCAAATAATTTTGCACTAGAGTTTAACGAGTTGTATAACCTAGTACTAATAATTTTACACTAGAGTTGAACTAGCACTATAACCTAGTACAAATAATTTTACACTAGAGTTGAACTAGCTCTACTAGCTAGTTCAAATAATTTTACACTGGAGTTAAACTAGCTCTACAGCCTTGTTCAAATAATTTTACACTAGAGTTGAACTAGATCTATAACCTAGTACAAATAATTTTACACTAGAGTTGAACTAGCTCTACAGGCTAGTTCAAATAATTTTACACTAGAGTTGAATTAGCTCTCTATAACCTAGTACAAATAATTTTACACTAGAGTTGAACTAGCTCTATAACCTAGCACAAATAATTTTACACTAGAGTTGAACTAGCTCTATAACCTAGTACAAATAGTTTTACACTAGAGTTGAACTAGCTCTATAACCTAGTACAAATAATTTTAAACTAGAGTTGAACTAGATCTATAACCTAGTACAAATAATTTTACGCTAGAGTTGAACTAGCTCTACAGGCTAGGTCAAATAATTTTACACTAGAGTTGAACTAGCTCTATAACCTAGTTCAAATAATTTTTCACTAGAGTTGAACAAGCACTATAACCTAGTACAAACAATTTTACACCAGAGTTGAACTAGCTCTACAATCTAGTGCAAAAAAATTTACACTAGAGATGAACTAGCTCTACAGGCTAGTTCAAAAAGTTTTGCACTATTGTAGTATTGTTGAACTAGCTCAAGAAGCTAGTTTAAATAATTTTACACTAGAGTTGAACTAGCTCCACAAGCTAGTTCAAAAAGTTTTGCACTATTGTAGTATTGTTGAACTAGCTCAACAAGCTAGTTTAAATAATTTTACACTAGAGTTGAACTAGCTCTACAGGCTAGTTCAAAAAGTTTTGCACTATTGTAGTATTGTTGAACTACCTCAACAAGCTAGTTTAAATAATTTTACACTAGAGTTGAACTAGCTCTACAGGCTAGTTCAAAAAGTTTTGCACTATTGTAGTATTGTTGAACTAGCTCAACAAGCTAGTTTAAATAATTTTACACTAGAGTTGAACTAGCTCTATAACATAGTACAAAGAATTTTACACTAGAGTTGAACTAGCTCTATAACCCAGTACAAATAATTTTACGCTAGAGTTGAACTAGCTCTATAACCTAGTACAAATAATTTTTCACAAGAGTTGAACTAGCTCTATAACCTAGTACAAATAATTTTACACTAGAGTTGTACTAGCTCTACACGCTAATCAAATAATTTTACACTAGAGTTGAACTAGCTCTATAACCAAGTACAAATAATTTGACACCAAAGTTGAACTAGCTATACTAGCTAGTGCAAATAATTTTACACTAGAGTTGAACTAGCTCTACAAACTAGTTCAAATAATTTTACACCTGAGTTAAACTAGCTTTACAGGCTAGTTCAAATAATTTTACACTACAGTTGAACTAGCTCTATAACCTAGTACAAATAATTTTACACTAGAGTTAAACTAGCTTTACAGGCTAGTTCAAATAATTTTACACTAGAGTTGAACTAGCTCTAGAAGCTAGTTCAAATAATTTTACACTAGAGTTGAACTAGCTCTACACACTAATCAAATAATTTTACACTAGAGTTTAACTAGCTGTATAACCTAGTACAAATAATTTTACACAAGAAATGAACTAGCTCTATAACCTAGTACAAATAATTTTACTCTAAGTTGAACTAGCTCTACAAGCTATTTCAAATAATTTAACACTAGAGTTGAACTAGCTCTACAGCCTACAAGCTAGTTCAAATAGTTTTACACTAGTGTTGAAGTAGCTCTACAACTAGTTTAAATAATTTTACACTAGAGTTGAACTAGCTCTATAACCTAGTACAAATAATTTTATACTAGAGTTGAGCTAGCTCTACAAGCTATGTCAAATAATTTTGCACTAGAGTTTAACGAGTTGTATAACCTAGTACTAATAATTTTACTCTAGAGTTGAACTAGCACTATAACCTAGTACAAATAATTTTACACTAGAGTTGAACTAGCTCTACTAGCTAGTTCAAATAATTTTACACTGGAGTTAAACTAGCTCTACAGCCTTGTTCAAATAATTTTACACTAGAGTTGAACTAGCTCTATAACCTAGTACAAATAATTTTACACTAGAGTTGAACTAGCTCTACAGGCTAGTTCAAATAATTTTACACTAGAGTTGAATTAGCTCTCTATAACCTAGTACAAATAATTTTACACTAGAGTTGAACTAGCTCTATAACCTAGCACAAATAATTTCACACTAGAGTTGAACTAGCTCTATAACCTAGTACTAATAGTTTTACACTAGAGTTGAACTAGCTCTATAACCTAGTACAAATAATTTTACACTAGAGTTGAACTAGCTCTACAGGCTAGGTCAAATAATTTTACACTAGAGTTGAACTAGATCTATAACCTAGTACAAATAATTTTACACTAGAGTTGAACTAGCTCTACAGGCTAGGTCAAATAATTTTACACTAGAGTTGAACTAGCTCTATAACCTAGTTCAAATAATTTTACACTAGAGTTGAACAAGCACTATAACCTAGTACAAACAATTTTACACCAGAGTTGAACTAGCTCTACAATCTAGTGCAAAAAAAGTTACACTAGAGTTGAACTAGCTCAACAGGCTAGTTCAAAAAGTTTTGCACTATTGTAGTATTGTTGAACTAGCTCAACAAGCTAGTTTAAATAATTTTACACTAGAGTTGAACTAGCTCTACAGGCTAGTTCAAAAAGTTTTGCACTATTGTAGTATTGTTGAACTAGCTCAACAAGCTAGTTTAAATAATTTTACACTAGAGTTGAACTAGCTCTACAGGCTAGTTCAAAAAGTTTTGCACTATTGTAATATTGTTGAACTACCTCAAAAAGCTAGTTTAAATAATTTTACACTAGAGTTGAACTAGCTTTACAGGCTAGTTCAAAAAGGTTTGCACTATTGTAGTATTGTTGAACTAGCTCAACAAGCTAGTTTAAATAATTTTACACTAGAGTTGAAATAGCTCTACAAGCTAGTTTAAATAATTTTACACTAGAGTTGAACTAGCTCTATAACCTAGTAAAAATAATTTTACACTAGAGTTGAACTAGCACTACAAGCTATGTCAAATAATCTGCCACTAGAGTTGAACTAGTTGTATAACCTAGTAAAAATAATTTTACACTAGAGTTGAACTAGCTCTATAACCTAGTACAAATAATTTTACACTAGAGTTGAACTAGATCTATAACCTAGTACAAATAATTTTACGCTAGAGTTAAACTAGCTCTACATGCTAGGTCAAATAATTTTACACTAGAGTTGAACTAGCACTATAACCTAGTTTAAATAATTTTACACCAGAGTTGAACTATCTCTACAAGCTAGTGCAAATAATTTTACACTAGAGTGGAACTAGCTCTGTAGGCTAGTTCAAAAAGTTTTGCACTAGTGTTGAACTAGCTCAACAACTAGTTTAAATAATTTTACACTAGAGTTGAACTAGCTCTATAACATAGTACAAATAATTTGACACTAGAGTTGAACTAGCTCTAGAAGCTAGTTCACATAATTTTACACTAGAGTTGAACTAGCTCTACACGCTAAACAAATAATTTTACACTAGAGTTCAACTAGTTGTATAACCTAGTACAAATTATTTTACACAAGAAATGAACTAGCTCTATAACCTTGTACAAATAATTTTACACTAAGTTGAAGTAGCTCTACAAGCTAGTTCAAATAATTTAACACTAGAGTTGAACTAGCTCTACAGCCTACAAACTAGTTCAAATAGTTTTACACTAGTGTTGAACTAGCTCTACAAGCTAGTTTAAATAATTTTACACTAGAGTTGAACTAGCTCTATAACCTAGTACAAATAATTTTACTAGCTCTATAACCTAGTACAAATAATTTTACACTAGAGTTGAACTAGATCTATAACCTAGTACAAATAATTTTACACTAGAGTTGAACTATCTCTAGAGGGTAGGTCAAATTATTTTACACTAGAGTTCAACTAGTTTTATAACCTAGTTCAAATAATTTTACACTAGAGTTGAACAATCACTATAACCTAGTGCAAATAATTTTACACCAGAGTTGAACGAGCTCTACAAGCCAGTGCAAATAATTTTACACTAGAGTTGAACAATCACTATAACCTAGTGCAAATAATTTTACACCAGAGTTGAACGAGCTCTACAAGCCAGTGCAAATAATTTTACACTAGAGTTGAACTAGCCCTACAGGCTAGTTCAAAAAGTTTTGCAATAGTGTTGAACTAGCTCAACAAGCTAGTTTAAATAATTTAACACTAGAGTTGAACTAGCTCTATAACATAGTACAAATAATTTTACACTAGAGTTGAACTAGCTCTAGAAGCTAGTTCAAATAATTTTACACTAGAGTTGAACTAGCTCTACACACTAATCAAATAATTTTACAGTAGAGTTTAACTAGCTGTATAACCTAGTACAAATAATTTTACACAAGAAATGAACTAGCTCTATAACCTAGTACAAATAATTTTACACTAAGTTGAACTAGCTCTACAAGCTAGTTCAAATAATTTAACACTAGTGTTAAACTAGCTCTACAGCCTACAAGCTAGTTCAAATAGTTTTACACAAGTGTTGAACTAGCTCTACAAGCTAGTTTAAATAATTTTACACTAGAGTTGATCTAGCTCTATAACCTAATACAAATAATTTTACACTAGAGTTGAACTAGCTCTACAAGCTATTTCAAATAATTTTGCACTAGAGTTGAACTAGTTGTATAACCTAGTAAAAATAATTTTACACTAGAGTTGAACTAGCTCTATAACCTACTACAAATAATTTTACACTAGAGTTGAACTAGATCTATAACCTAGTACAAATAATTTTACACTAGAGTTGAACTAGCTCTACATGTTAGGTCAAATAATTTTACACTAGAGTTGAACTAGCTCTATAACCTAGTTCAAATAATCTTACACTTGAGTTGAACAAGCACTATAACCTAGTATAAATAATTTTACACCAGAGTTGAACTAGCTCTACAAGCTAGTGCAAATAATTTTACACTAGAGTTGAACTAGCTCTATAGGCTAGTTCAAAACGTTTTGCACTAGTGTTGAACTAGCTCAACAAGCTAGTTCACATAATTTTACACTAGAGTTGAACTAGCTCTACACGCTAATCAAATAATTTTACACTAGAGTTTAACTAGCTGTATAACCTAGTACAAATTATTTTACACAAGAAATGAACTAGCTCTATAACCTTGTACAAATAATTTTACACTAAGTTGAAGTACCTCTACAAGCTAGTTCAAATAATTTAACACTAGAGTTGAACTAGCTCTACAGCCTACAAACTAGTTCAAATAGTTTTACACTAGTGTTGAACTAGCTCTACAAGCTAGTTTAAATAATTTTACACTAGAGTTGAACTAGCTCTATAACCTAGTACAAATAATTTTACACTAGAGTTGAACTAGCTCTACAAGCTATGTTAAATAATTTGCAACTAGAATTGAACTAGTTGTATAACCTAGTAAAAATAATTTTACACTAGAGTTGAACTAGCTCTATAACCTAGTACAAATAATTTTACACTAGAGTTGAACTAGATCTATAACCTAGTACAAATAATTTTACACAAAGTTGAACTTGCTCTACAAGCTAGTTCAAATAATTTAACACTAGAGTTGAACTAGCTCTACAGCCTACAAGCTAGTTCAAATAGTTTTACACTAGTGTTGAACTAGCTCTACAAGCTAGTTTAAATAATTTTACAATAGAGTTGAACTAGCTCTATAACCTAGTACAAATAATTTTACACTAGAGTTGAACTAGCTCTACAAGCTATGTTAAATAATTTGCCACTAGAGTTGAACTAGTTGTATAACCTAGTAAAAATAATTTACACTAGAGTTGAACTAGCTCTATAACCTAGTACAAATAATTTTACACTAGAGTTGAACTAGATCTATAACCTAGTACAAATAATTTTACACTAGAGTTGAACTAGCTCTACATCCTAGGTCAAATAATTTTACACTAGAATTAAACTAGCACTATAACCTAGTATAAATAATTTTACACCAGAGTTGAACTATCTGTACAAGCTAGTGCAAATAATTTTACACTATAGTTGAACTAGCTCTGTAGGCTAGTTCAAAAAGTTTTTGCACTAGTGTTGTACTAGTTCAACATGCTAGATTAAATAATTTTACACTAGAGTTGAACTAGCTCTATAACATAGTACAAATAATTTGACACTAGAGTTGAACTAGCTCTAGAAGCTAGTTCACATAATTTTACACTAGAGTTGAACTAGCTCTACATGCTAATCAAATAATTTTACACTAGAGTTTAACTAGTTGTATAACCTAGTACAAATTATTTTACACAAGAAATGAACTAGCTCTATAACCTTGTACAAATAATTTTAAACTAAGTTGAAGTAGCTCTACAAGCTAGTTCAAATAATTTAACACTAGAGTTGAACTAGCTCTACAGCCTACAAACTAGTTCAAATAGTTTTACACAAGTGTTGAACTAGCTCTACAAACTAGTTTAAATAATTTTACACTAGAGTTGAAGTAGCTCTATAACCTAGTAAAAATAAGTTTACACTAGAGTTGAACTAGCTCTACAGCCTACATAACTAGTTCAAATAGTTTTACACTAGTGTTGAACTAGCTCTACAAGCTAGGTTAAATAATTTTACACTAGAGTTGAACTAGCTCTATAACCTAGTACAAATAATTTTACACTAGAGTTGAACTAGCTCTACAAGCTATGTCAAATAATTTTGCACTAGAGTTGAACTATTTGTATAACCTAGTACAAATAATTCTCCACTAGAGTTGAACTAGCTCTATAACCTAGTACAAATAATTTTACACTAGAGTTGAACTAGATCTATAACCTAGTACAAATAATTTTATACTAGAGTTGAACTAGCTCTATAACCTAGTTCAAATAATTTTACATTATAGTTGAACAAGCACTATAACCTAGTATAAATAATTTGACACCAAAGTTGAACTAGCTCTACAAGCTAGTGCAAATAATTTTACACTAGAGTTGAACTAGCTCTACAGGCTAGTTCAAATAGTTTTGCACTAGTGTTCAACTAGCTCAACAAGCTAGTTTAAATAATTTTACACTAGAGTTGAACTAGCTCTATAACATTGTACAAATAATTTTTTACTAGAGTTGAACTAGCTCTAGAACCTAGTTCAAATAATTTTACAATAGAGTTTAACTAGATCTACACGCTAGTTCAAATAATTTTACACTAGAGTTGAACTGGCTCTATAACCTAGTACAAAGACTTTTACACTAGAGTTGAACTAGCTCTATAACCTAGCACAAATAATTTTACACTAGAGTTGAACTAGCTCTATAACATAGTACAAATAATTTCACACTAGAGTTGATCTAGCTCTATAACCTAGTACAAATAATTTTACATTAGAGTTGAACTAGCTCTATAACCTAATACAAATAATTTTAAACTAGTGTTGAACTAGCTCTACTGGCTAGTTTAAATAATTTTACACTAGAGTTGAACTAGCTCTATAACCTAGTACAAATAATTTTACACTAGAGTTGAACTAGCTCTACAAGCTTGGTCAAATAATTTTACACTAGTGTTCAACAAGCTCTATAACGTAATACAAATAATTTTACACTAGAGTTGAAGTAGCTCTACTAGCTAGTTCTAATAATTTTACACTAGAGTTGAAATAGCTCTATAACCTAGCACAAATAATTTTACACTAAAGTTGAACTAGCTCTACAGGCTAGTTCAAATGATTTTACACTAGAGTTGAACTAGCTCCATAACCTAGTAGAAATAATTTTACAATTGAGTTGAACTAGCTCTACAAGCTAGTTCAAATAATTTTACACTGGAGTTGAACTAGCTCTAAAAGTATTTCAAATAATTTTACACTAGAGTGGAACTAGCTCTATAACCTAGTACAAACAATTTTACACTAGAGCTGAACTAGCTCTACAAGCTAGTTCAAATAATTTTACACAAAGTTCAACTAGCTCTATAGGCTAGTTCAAACAGTTTTACACTAGAGTTGACCTAGCTCTATAACCTAGTACAAATAATTTTACACTAGAGTTGAACTAGCTCAATAACCTAGTACAAATAATTTTACACTAAATTGAACTAGCTCTACAAGCTAGTTCAAATAATTTAGCACTAGAGTTGAACTAGCTCTACAGCCTACAAGCTAGTTCAAATAGTTTTACACGAGTGTTGAACTAGCTCTACAAGCTAGTTTAAATAATTTTACACTAGAGTTGAACTAGCTCTATAACCTAGTACAAATAATTTTACACTAGAGTTGAACTAGCTCTACAAGCTATGTCAAATAATTTTGCACTAGACTCGAACTAGTTGTATAACCTAGTACTTATAATTTTACACTAGAGTTGAATTAGCATTATAACCTAGTACAAATAATTTTACACTAGAGTTGAACTAGCACTACAAGCTAGTTCAAATAATTTTACACTAGAGTTAAACTAGCTCTACAGGCTAGTTCAAATAATTTTACACTAGAGTTAAACTAGCTCAATAACCTAGTACAAATAATTTTACACTAGAGTTGAACTTGATCTATAACCTAGTACAAATAATTTTACACTAGAGTTGAACTAGCTCTACATGCTAGGACAAATAATTTTACACTAGAGTTGAACTAGCTCTATAACCTAGTTCAAATAATTTTACACTAGAGTTGAACAAGCACTATAATCTAGTACAATTAATTTTACACCAGAGTTGAACTAGCTCTATAAGCTAGTGCAAATAATTTTACACTAGAGTTGAACTAGCTCTACAGGCTAGTTTAAGTAATTTTACACTAGAGTTGAACTAGCTCTATAACATAGTACAAATAATTTTACACTAGAGTTGAACTAGCTCTAGAAACTAGTTCGAATAATTTTGCACAAGAGTTGAACTAGCTCTACACGCAAGTCAAATAATTTTACACTAGAGTTTAACTAGCTCTATAACCTAGTACAAATAAGTTTACACAAGAAATGAACTAGCTCTATAACCTAGTATAAATAATTTTACACTAAGTTGAACTAGCTCTACAAGCTAGTTCAAATAATTTAACACTAGAGTTGAACTAGCTCTAGAGCCTACAAGCTAGTTCAAATAGTTTTACACTAGTGTTGAACTAGCTCTACAAGCTAGTTTAAATAATTTTACACTAGAGTTTAACTAGCTCTATAACCCAGTACAAATAATTTTACACTAGAATTGAACTAGCTCTACAATCTATGTCAAATAATTTTGCACTAGAGTCGAACTAGTTGTATAACCTAGTACTAATAATTTTACACTAGAGTTCTACTACCACTATAACCTAGTACAAATAATTTTACACTAGAGTTGAACTAGCTCTACAAACTAGTTCAAATAATTTTACACTAGAGTTAAACTAGCTTTACAGGCTAGTTCAAATAATTTTACACTAGAGTTGAACTAGCTCTATAACCTAGTACAAATAATTTTACATTAGAGTTGAACTAGCTCTATAACCTAATACAAATAATTTTAAACTAGTGTTGAACTAGCTCTACTGGCTAGTTTAAATAATTTTACACTAGAGTTGAACTAGATCTATAACCTAGTACAAATAATTTTACACTAGAGTTGAACTAGCTCTACAAGCTTGGTCAAATAATTTTACACTAGTGTTCAACAAGCTCTATAACGTAATACAAATAATTTTACACTAGAGTTGAAGTAGCTCTACTAGCTAGTTCTAATAATTTTACACTAGAGTTGAAATAGCTCTATAACCTAGCACAAATAATTTTACACTAAAGTTGAACTAGCTCTACAGGCTAGTTCAAATGATTTTACACTAGAGTTGAACTAGCTCCATAACCTAGTAGAAATAATTTTACAATTGAGTTGAACTAGCTCTACAAGCTAGTTCAAATAATTTTACACTGGAGTTGAACTAGCTCTAAAAGTATTTCAAATAATTTTACACTAGAGTGGAACTAGCTCTATAACCTAGTACAAACAATTTTACACTAGAGCTGAACTAGCTCTACAAGCTAGTTCAAATAATTTTACACAAAGTTCAACTAGCTCTATAGGCTAGTTCAAACAGTTTTACACTAGAGTTGACCTAGCTCTATAACCTAGTACAAATAATTTTACACTAGAGTTGAACTAGCTCAATAACCTAGTACAAATAATTTTACACTAAATTGAACTAGCTCTACAAGCTAGTTCAAATAATTTAGCACTAGAGTTGAACTAGCTCTACAGCCTACAAGCTAGTTCAAATAGTTTTACACGAGTGTTGAACTAGCTCTACAAGCTAGTTTAAATAATTTTACACTAGAGTTGAACTAGCTCTATAACCTAGTACAAATAATTTTACACTAGAGTTGAACTAGCTCTACAAGCTATGTCAAATAATTTTGCACTAGACTCGAACTAGTTGTATAACCTAGTACTTATAATTTTACACTAGAGTTGAATTAGCATTATAACCTAGTACAAATAATTTTACACTAGAGTTGAACTAGCACTACAAGCTAGTTCAAATAATTTTACACTAGAGTTAAACTAGCTCTACAGGCTAGTTCAAATAATTTTACACTAGAGTTAAACTAGCTCAATAACCTAGTACAAATAATTTTACACTAGAGTTGAACTTGATCTATAACCTAGTACAAATAATTTTACACTAGAGTTGAACTAGCTCTACATGCTAGGTCAAATAATTTTACACTAGAGTTGAACTAGCTCTATAACCTAGTTCAAATAATTTTACACTAGAGTTGAACAAGCACTATAATCTAGTACAATTAATTTTACACCAGAGTTGAACTAGCTCTATAAGCTAGTGCAAATAATTTTACACTAGAGTTGAACTAGCTCTACAGGCTAGTTTAAGTAATTTTACACTAGAGTTGAACTAGCTCTATAACATAGTACAAATAATTTTACACTAGAGTTGAACTAGCTCTAGAAACTAGTTCGAATAATTTTGCACAAGAGTTGAACTAGCTCTACACGCAAGTCAAATAATTTTACACTAGAGTTTAACTAGCTCTATAACCTAGTACAAATAAGTTTACACAAGAAATGAACTAGCTCTATAACCTAGTATAAATAATTTTACACTAAGTTGAACTAGCTCTACAAGCTAGTTCAAATAATTTAACACTAGAGTTGAACTAGCTCTAGAGCCTACAAGCTAGTTCAAATAGTTTTACACTAGTGTTGAACTAGCTCTACAAGCTAGTTTAAATAATTTTACACTAGAGTTTAACTAGCTCTATAACCCAGTACAAATAATTTTACACTAGAATTGAACTAGCTCTACAATCTATGTCAAATAATTTTGCACTAGAGTCGAACTAGTTGTATAACCTAGTACTAATAATTTTACACTAGAGTTCTACTACCACTATAACCTAGTACAAATAATTTTACACTAGAGTTGAACTAGCTCTACAAACTAGTTCAAATAATTTTACACTAGAGTTAAACTAGCTTTACAGGCTAGTTCAAATAATTTTACACTAGAGTTGAACTAGCTCTATAACCTAGTACAAATAATTTTACACTAGAGTTGAACTAGATCTATAACCTAGTGCAAACTATTTTACACTAGAGTTGAACTAGCTCTACAGGCTAGGTCAAATAATTTTACACTAGAGTTGAACTAGCTCTATAATCTAGTACAAAGAATTTTACACTAGAGTTGAACTAGCTCTATAACCTAGCACAAATAATTTTACACTAGACTTGAACTAGCTCTATAACCCAGTACAAATAATTTTAGACTAGAGTTGAACTAGCTCTATAACCTAGTACAAATAATTTTACACTAGAGTTGAACTAGATCTATAACCTAGTACAAATAATTTTACACTAGAGTTGAACTATCTCAACAGGCTAGGTCAAATAATTTTACACTAGAGTTGAACTAGTTCTATAACCTAGTTCAAATAATTTTACACTAGAGTTGAACAATCACTATAACCAAGTACAAATAATTTGACACCAAAGTTGAACTAGCTATACTAGCTAGTGCAAATAATTTTACACTAGAGTTGAACTAGCTCTACAGGCTGGTTCAAATTGTTTTGCACTAGTGTTGAACTAACTCAACAAGCTAGTTTAAATAATTTTACACTAGAGTTGAACTAGCTGTATAACATAGTACAAATAATTTTACAATAGAGTTGAACTAGCTCTAGAAGCTAGTTCAAATAATTTTACACTAGAGTTGAACTAGCTCTACACACTAATCAAATAATTTTACACTAGAGTTTAACTAGCTGTATAACCTAGTACAAATAATTTTACACAAGAAATGAACTAGCTCTATAACCTAGTACAAATAATTTTACTCTAAGTTGAACTAGCTCTACAAGCTAGTTCAAATAATTTAACACTAGAGTTGAACTAGCTCTACAGCCAACAAGCTAGTTCAAATTGTTTTACACTAGTGTTGAACTAGCTCTACAACTAGTTTAAATAATTTTACACTAGAGTTGAACTAGCTCGATAACCTAGTACAAATAATTTTATACTAGAATTAGGCTAGCTCTACAAGCTATGTCAAATAATTTTGCACTAGAGTTTAACGAGTTGTATAACCTAGTACTAATAATTTTACACTAGAGTTGAACTAGCACTATAACCTAGTACACATAATTTTACACTAGAGTTGAACTAGCTCTACTAGCTAGTTCAAATAATTTTACACTGGAGTTAAACTAGCTCTACAGCCTTGTTCAAATAATTTTACACTAGAGTTGAACTAGCTCTATAACCTAGTACAAATAATTTTACACTAGAGTTGAACTAGCTCAACAGGCTAGTTCAAATAATTTTAGACTAGAGTTGAATTAGTTCTCTATAACCTAGTAGAAATAATTTTACACTAGAGTTGAACTGGCTCTATAACCTAGCACAAATAATTTTACACTAGAGTTGAACTAGCTCTATAACCTAGTACAAATAGTTTTACACTAGAGTTGAACTAGCTCTATAACCTAGTACAAATAATTTTAAACTAGAGTTGAACCAGATCTATAACCTAGTACAAATAATTTTACACTAGAGTTGAACTAGCTCTACAGGCTAGGTCAAATAATTTTACACTAGAGTTGAACTAGCTCTATAACCTAGTTCAAATAATTTTACACTAGAGTTGAACAAGCACTATAACCTAGTACAAACAATTTTACACCAGAGTTGAACTAGCTCTACAATCTAGTGCAAAAAAATTTACACTAGAGTTGAACTAGCTCTACAGGCTAGTTCAAAAAGTTTTGCACTATTGTAGTATTGTTGAACTAGCTCAACAAGCTAGTTTAAATGATTTTACACTAGAGTTGAACTAGCTCCACAGGCTAGTTCAAAAAGTTTTGCACTATTGTAGTATTGTTGAACTAGCTCAACAAGCTAGTTTAAATAATTTTACACTAGAGTTGAACTAGCTCTACAGGCTAGTTCAAAAAGTTTTGCACTATTGTAGTATTGTTGAACTACCTCAACAAGCTAGTTTAAATAATTTTACACTAGAGTTGAACTAGCTCTACAGGCTAGTTCAAAAAGTTTTGCACTATTGTAGTATTGTTGAACTATCTCAACAAGCTAGTTTAAATAATTTTACACTAGAGTTGAACTAGCTCTATAACATAGTACAAAGAATTTTACACTAGAGTTGAACTAGCTCTATAACCAAGTACAAATAATTTTACACTAGAGTTGAACTAGCTCTATAACCTAGTACAAATAATTTTTCACAAGAGTTGAACTAGCTCTATAACCTAGTACAAATAATTTTACACTAGAGTTGAACTAGCTCTACACGCTAATCAAATAATTTTACACTAGAGTTGAACTAGCTCTATAACCAAGTACAAATAATTTGACACCAAAGTTGAACTAGCTATACTAGCTAGTGCAAATAATTTTACACTAGAGTTGAACTAGCTCTACAGGCTAGTTCAAATTGTTTTGCACTAGTGTTGAACTAGCTCAACAAGCTAGTTTAAATAATTTTACACTAGAGTTGAACTAGATGTATAACATAGTACAAATAATTTTACAATAGAGTTGAACTAGCTCTAGAAGCTAGTTCAAATAATTTTACACTAGAGTTGAACTAGCTCTACACACTAATCAAATATTTTACACTAGAGTTTAACTAGCTGTATAACCTAGTACAAATAATTTTACACAAGAAATGAACTAGCTCTATAACCTAGTACAAATAATTTTACTCTAAGTTGAACTAGCTCTACAAGCTATTTCAAATAATTTAACACTAGAGTTGAACTAGCTCTACAGCCTACAAGCTAGTTCAAGTAGTTTTACACTAGTTTTGAAGTAGCTCTACAACTAGTTTAAATCATTTTACACTAGAGTTGAACTAGTTCTATAACCTAGTACAAATAATTTTATACTAGAGTTGAGCTAGCTCTACAAGCTATGTCAAATAATTTTGCACTAGAGTTTAACGAGTTGTATAACCTAGTACTAATAATTTTACACTAGGGTTGAACTAGCACTATAACCTAGTACAAATAATTTTACACTGGAGTTGAACTAGCTCTACTAGCTAGTTCAAATAATTTTACACTGGAGTTAAACTAGCTCTACAGCCTTGTTCAAATAATTTTACACTAGAGTTGAACTAGCTCTATAACCTAGTACAAATAATTTTACACTAGAGTTGAACTAGCTCTACAGGCTAGTTCAAATAATTTTACACTAGGGTTGAATTAGCTCTCTATAACCTAGTACAAATAATTTTACACTAGAGTTGAACTAGCTCTATAACCTAGCACAAATAATTTTACACTAGAGTTGAACTAGCTCTATAACCTAGTACAAATAGTTTTACACTAGAGTTGAACTAGCTCTATAACCTAGTACAAATAATTTTAAACTACAGTTGAACTAGATCTATAACCTAGTACAAATAATTTTACAATAGAGTTGAACTAGCTCTACAGGCTAGGTCAAATAATTTTACACTAGAGTTGAACTAGCTCTATAACCTAGTTCAAATAATTTTACACTAGAGTTGAACAAGCACTATAACCTAGTACAAACAATTTTACACCAGAGTTGAACTAGCTCTACAATCTAGTGCAAAAAAATTTACACTAGAGATGAACTAGCTCTACAGGCTAGTTCAAAAAGTTTTGCACTATTGTAGTATTGTTGAACTAGCTCAAGAAGCTAGTTTAAATAATTTTACACTAGAGTTGAACTAGCTCCACAAGCTAGTTCAAAAAGTTTTGCACTATTGTAGTATTGTTGAACTAGCTCAACAAGCTAGTTTAAATAATTTTACACTAGAGTTGAACTAGCTCTACAGGCTAGTTCAAAAAGTTTTGCACTATTGTAGTATTGTTGAACTACCTCAACAAGGTAGTTTAAATAATTTTACACTAGAGTTGAACTAGCTCTACAGGCTAGTTCAAAAAGTTTTGCACTATTGTAGTATTGTTGAACTAGCTCAACAAGCTAGTTTAAATAATTTTACACTAGAGTTGAACTAGCTCTATAACATAGTACAAAGAATTTTACACTAGAGTTGAACTAGCTCTATAACCCAGTACAAATAATTTTACGCTAGAGTTGAACTAGCTCTATAACCTAGTTCAAATAATTTTTCACAAGAGTTGAACTAGCTCTATAACCTAGTACAAATAATTTTACACTAGAGTTGAACTAGCTCTACACGCTAATCAAATAATTTTACACTAGAGTTGAACTAGCTCTATAACCAAGTACAAATAATTTGACACCAAAGTTGAACTAGCTATACTAGCTAGTGCAAATAATTTTACACTAGAGTTGAACTAGCTCTACAAACTAGTTCAAATAATTTTACACCTGAGTTAAACTAGCTTTACAGGCTAGTTCAAATAATTTTACACTAGAGTTGAACTAGCTCTATAACCTAGTACAAATAATTTTACACTAGAGTTAAACTAGCTTTACAGGCTAGTTCAAATAATTTTACACTAGAGTTGAACTAGCTCTAGAAGCTAGTTCAAATAATTTTACACTAGAGTTGAACTAGCTCTACACACTAATCAAATAATTTTACACTAGAGTTTAACTAGCTGTATAACCTAGTACAAATAATTTTACACAAGAAATGAACTAGCTCTATAACCTAGTACAAATAATTTTACTCTAAGTTGAACTAGCTCTACAAGCTATTTCAAATAATTTAACACTAGAGTTGAACTAGCTCTACAGCCTACAAGCTAGTTCAAATAGTTTTACACTAGTGTTGAAGTAGCTCTACAACTAGTTTAAATAATTTTACACTAGAGTTGAACTAGCTCTATAACCTAGTACAAATAATTTTATACTAGAGTTGAGCTAGCTCTACAAGCTATGTCAAATAATTTTGCACTAGAGTTTAACGAGTTGTATAACCTAGTACTAATAATTTTACACTAGAGTTGAACTAGCACTATAACCTAGTACAAATAATTTTACACTAGAGTTGAACTAGCTCTACTAGCTAGTTCAAATAATTTTACACTGGAGTTAAACTAGCTCTACAGCCTTGTTCAAATAATTTTACACTAGAATTGAACTAGCTCTATAACCTAGTACAAATAATTTTACACTAGAGTTGAACTAGCTCTACAGGCTAGTTCAAATAATTTTACACTAGAGTTGAATTAGCTCTCTATAACCTAGTACAAATAATTTTACACTAGAGTTGAACTAGCTCTATAACCTAGCACAAATAATTTCACACTAGAGTTGAACTAGCTCTATAACCTAGTACAAATAGTTTTACACTAGAGTTGAACTAGCTCTATAACCTAGTACAAATAATTTTACACTAGAGTTGAACTAGCTCTACAGGCTAGGTCAAATAATTTTACACTAGAGTTGAACTAGATCTACATGCTAGTTTAAATAATTTTACACTAGAGTTGAACTAGCTCTATAACCTAGTACAAATAATTTTACACTAGAGTTGAACTAGCTCTACAAGCTATGTCAAATAATTTTGCACTAGAGTTGAACTAGTTGTATAACCTAGTACAAATAATTTTACACTAGAGTTGAACTAGTTCTATAACCTAGTACAAATAATTTAGCACTAGAGTTGAACTAGCTCTACAGCCTACAAACTAGTTCAAATAGTTTTAGAATAGTGTTGAACTAGCTCTACAAGCTAGTTTAAATAATTTTACACTAGAGTTGAACTAGCTCTATAACCTAGTACAAATAATTTAGCACTAGAGTTGAACTAGCTCTACAAGCTAGTTCACATAATTTTACACTAGAGTTGAACTAGCTCTACACGCTAATCAAATAATTTTACACTAAAGTTTAACTAGTTGTATAACCTAGTACAAATTATTTTACACAAGAAATGAAGTAGCTCTATAACCTTGTACAAATAATTTTACACTAATTTGAAGTAGCTCTACAAGCTAGTTCAAATAATTTAACACTAGAGTTGAACTAGCTCTACAGCCTACAAACTAGTTCAAATAGTTTTACACTAGTGTTGAACTACATCTACAAGCTAGTTTAAATAATTTTACACTATAGTTGAACTAGCTCTATAACCTAGTACAAATAATTTTACACTAGAGTTGAACTAGCTCTACAAGCTATGTCAAATAATTTTGCACTAGAGTTGAACTATTTGTATAACCTAGTACAAATAATTCTACACTAGAGTTGAACTAGCTCTATAACCTAGTACAAATAATTTTACACTAGAGTTGAACTAGATCTATAACCTAATACAAACAATTTTACACTAGAGTTGAACAAGCACTATAACCTAGTACAAATAATTTGACACCAAAGTTGAACTAGCTCTACAAGCTAGTGCAAATAATTTTACACTAGAGTTGAACTAGCTCTACAGGCTAGTTCAAATAGTTTTGCACTAGTGTTCAACTAGCTCAACGAGCTAGTTTAAATAATTTTACACTAGAGTTGAACTAGCTCTATAACATTGTACAAATATTTTTTACTAGAGTTGAACTAGCTCTAGAACCTCGTTCAAATAATTTTACACTAGAGTTGAACTAGCTCTACATGCTAGTTCAAATAATTTTACACTAGAGTTGAACTAGCTCTATAACCTAGTACAAAGACTTTTACACTATAGTTGAACTAGCTCTATAACCTAGCACAAATAATTTTACACTAGAGCTGAACTAGCTCTATAACCTTGTACAAATAATTTTACACTAGAGTTGAACTAGCTCTATAACTTAATACATATAATTTTACACTAGAGTTGAACTAGCTCTACAAGCTAGTTGAAATAATTTTACACTAGAGTTCAACTAGCTCTACAGGCTAGTTCAAATAATTTTACACTAGATTTGAACTAGCTCTACAAGCTTGTTCAAATAGGTTTACACTAGTGTTCAACTAGCTCTACAAGCTAATTTAAATAATTTCACACTATAGTTGAACTATCTCTATAGCCTAGTACAAATAATTTTACACTAGAGTTGAACTAGTTCTATAACCTAGTACAAATAATTTTACACTAGAGTTGAACTAGCTCTACAGGCTAGTTCAAATAATTTTACACTAGAGTTGAACCATCTCTATAATCTAGTACAAATAATTTTACACTAAAGTTGAACTAGCTCTACAGGCTAGCACAAATAAGTTTACAATAGAGTTGAACTAGCTCAGTACAAATAATTTTACACTAGAGTTGAACTAGCTCTATAACCAAGTACAAATAATTTTACACTAGAGTTGAACTAGCTCTGTAACCTAGTACAAATAATTTTACACTAGAGTTGAACTAGATCTATAACCTAGGACAAATAATTTAACACTAGAGGTGAACTAGGTCTACAGGCTAGGTCAAATAATTTACACTAGAGTTGAACTAGCACTATAACCTAGTTCAACTAATTTTACAGTAGAGTTGAACAAGCACTATAACCTAGTACAAATAATTTTACACCAGAGTTGAACTAGCTCTACAAGCAAGTGCAAATAATTTTACACTAGAGTTGAACTAGCTCTACAGGCTAGTGCAAATAGTTTTTGCACTAGTGTTGAACTAGCTCAACAAGCTAGTTTAAATAATTTTACACTAGAGTTGGACAAGATCTCTAACATAGTACAAATAGTTTTACATTAGAGTTGAACTAGCTCTATAAGCTAGTTCAAATAATTTTACACTAGAGTGGAACTAGCTCTAGAAGCTAGTTCAAATAATTTTACACTAGAGTTGAACTAGCTCTACACGGTAGTTCAAATAATTTTACACTAGAGTTTAAGTAGCTGTATAACCTAGTACAAATAATTTTACACTAGAAATGAACTAGGTCTATAACCTAGTACAAATAATTTTATACTAGAGTTGAGCTAGCTCTACAAGCTATGTCAAATAATTTTACACTAGAGCTGAACTAGCTCAATAACCTAGTACAAATAATTTTACACTAAGTTGAACTAGCTCTACAAGCTAGTTCAAATAATTTAACACTAGAGTTGAACTAGCTCTATAGACTACAAGCTAGTTCAAATAGTTTTACACTAGTGTTGAACTAGATCTACAAGCTAGTTCAAATAATTTTACACTAGAGTTGAACTAGCTCTATAACCTAGTACAAATAATTTTACACTAGAGTTGAACTAGCTCTACAAGCTATGTCAAATAATTTTGCACTAGAGTTGAACTAGTTGTATAACCTAGTTCAAATAATTTTACACTAGAGTTTAACTAGTTCTATAACCTAGTACATGTAATTTTACACTAGAGTTGAACTAGCTCTACAAGCTAGGTCAAATAATTTTACACTAGAGTTGTACTACCTCTATAATCTAGTACAAATAATTTTACACTAAAGTTGAACTAGCTCTACAAGCTAGCACAAATAAGTTTACAATATAGTTGAACTAGCTCAGTACAAATAATTTTACACTAGAGTTGAACTAGCTCTATAACCTAGTACAAATAATTTTACACTAGAGTTGAACAAGCTCTGTAACCTAGTACGAATAATTTTACACTAGAGTTGAGCTAGATCTATAACCTAGTTCAAATAATTTAACACTAGAGGTGAACTAGGTCTACAGGCTAGGTCAAATAATTTTACACTAGAGTTGAACTAGCACTATAACCTAGTTCAACTAATTTAAAGTAGAGTTGAACAAGCACTATAACCTAGTACAAATAATTTTACACCAGAGTTGAACTAGCTGTACAAGCTAGTGCTAATAATTTTACACTAGAGTTGAACTAGCTCTACAGGCTAGTGCAAATAGTTTTGCACTAGTGTTGAACTAGCTCAACAAGCTAGTTTAAATAATTTTACACTAGAGTTGGACTAGATCTATAACATAGTACAAATAGTTTTACATTAGAGTTGAACTAGTTCTACAAGCTAGTTCAAATAATTTTACACTAGAGTTGAACTAGCTCTAGAAGCTAGTTCAAATAATTTTACACTAGAGTTGAACTAGCTCTACACGGTAGTTCAAATAATTTTACACTAGAGTTTAAGTACCTGTATAACCTAGTACAAATAATTTTACACTAGAAATTAACTAGGTCTATAACCTAGTACAAATAATTTTACACTCGGTTGAACTAGCTCTATAAGCTAGTTCAAATAATTTAACACTAGAGTTGAACTAGCTCTATAGAATACAAGCTAGTTCAAATAGTTTTACACTAGTGTTGATCTAGATCTACAAGCTAGTTCAAATAATTTTACACTAGAGTTGAACTAGCTCTATAACCTAGTACAAATAATTTTACACTAGAGTTGAACTAGCTCTACAAAGTATGTCAAATAATTTTGCACTAGAGTTGAACTAGTTGTATAACCTAGTACAAATAATTTTACCCTAGAGTTGAACTAGTTCTATAACCTAGTACAAACAATTTTACACTAGAGTTGAACTAGTTCTACAAGCTAGTTCAAACAATTTTACTCTAGAGTTAAACTAGTTCTACAGGCTAGTTCAAATAATTTTACACTAGAGTTGAACTAGCTCTATAACCTAGTACAAAGAATTTTACACTAGAGTTGAACTAGCTCTATAACCAAGCACAAATAATTTTACACTAGAGTTGAACTAGCTCTATAACCTAGTACAAATTATTTCACACTAGAGTTGATCCAGCTCTATAACCTAGTACAAATAATTTTACACTAGAGTTGAACCAGCTCTATAACCTAATACAAATAATTTTACACTTGAGTTCAACTAGCTCTATAACCTAGTACAAATAATTTTACACTAGAGTTGAACTAGCTCTACAAGCTTGGTCAAATAATTTTACACTAGTGTTGAACTAGCTCTATAACCTAGTACAAATAATTTTACACTAGAGTTTAAGTAGCTCTACAAGCTAGTTCAAATAATTTTACACTAGAGTGGAAATAGCTCTATAACCTAGTATAAATAATTTTACACTAAAGTTGAACCAGCTCTACAGGCTAGTTCAAATGATTTTACACTAGAGTTGAACTAGCTCCATAACCTAGTAGAAATAATTTTACAATTGAGTTGAACTAGCTCTACAAGCTCGTTCAAATAATTTTACACTAGAGTTGAACTATCTCTAAAAGCTATTTCAAATAATTTTACACTAGAGTGGAACTAGCTCTATAACCTAGTACAAACAATTTTACACTAGAGCTGAACTAGCTCTACAAGCTAGTTCAAATAATTTTACACTAAGTTTAACTAGCTCTATAGGCTAGTTCAAACAGTTTTACACTAGAGTTGACCAAGCTCTATAACCTAGTACAAATAATTTTACACTAGAGTTGAACTAGCTCTATAACATAGTACAAATAATTTTACACTAGAGTTGACCTAGCTCTATAACCTAGTACAAATAATTTTACACTAAATTGAACTAGCTCTACAAGCTAATTCAAATAATTTAGCACTAGAGTTGGACTAGCTCTACAGCCTACAAGCTAGTTCAAATAGTTTTACACTAGTGTTGAACTAGCTCTACA
The DNA here is from genome assembly GCF_056163025.1 of Triticum urartu. Taxonomy (NCBI): domain Eukaryota; kingdom Viridiplantae; phylum Streptophyta; class Magnoliopsida; order Poales; family Poaceae; genus Triticum; species Triticum urartu. The sequence goes on along the minus strand of NC_141875.1, from coordinate 479,920,743 downwards.
AGCTAGTTTAAATAATTTTACACTAGAGTTGAACTAGCTCTATAACCTAGTACAAATAATTTTACACTAGAGTTGAACTAGCACTACAAGCTAGTTCAAATAATTTTACACTAGAGTTAAACTAGCTCTACAGGCTAGTTCAAATAATTTTACATTAGAGTTGAACTAGCTCTATAACCTAGTACAAATAAATTTACACTAGAGTTGAACTAGCTCTACAGGCTAGGTCAAATAATTTTACACTAGAGTTGAACTAGCTGTGTAACCAAGTTCAAATAATTTTACACTAGAGTTGAACAAGCTCTATAACCTAGTACAATTAATTTTACACCAGAGTTGAACTAGCTCTACAAGCTAGTGCAAATAATTTTACACTAGAGTTGAACTAGCTCTACAGGCTAGTTTAAATAATTTTACACTAGAGTTGAACTAGCTCTATAACATAGTACAAATAATTTTACACTAGAGTTGAACTAGCTCTAGAAACTAGTTCAAATAATTTTGCACAAGAGTTGAACTAGCTCTACACGCTAATCAAATAATTTTACACTAGAGTTTAACTAGCTCTATAACCTAGTACAAATAAGTTTACACAAGAAATGAACTAGCTCTATAACCTAGTACAAATAATTTTACACTAAGTTGAACTAGCTCTACAAGCTAGTTCAAATAATTTAACACTAGAGTTGAACTAGCTCTAGAGCCTACAAGCTAGTTCAAATAGTTTTACACTAGTGTTGAACTTGCTCTACAAGCTAGTTTAAATAACTTTACACTAGAGTTGAACTAGCTCTATAACCCAGTACAAATAATTTTACACTAGATTTGAACTAGCTCTACAATCTATGTTAAATAATTTTGCACTAGAGTCGAACTAGTTGTATAACCTAGTACTAATAATTTTACACTAGAGTTGTACTACCACTATAACCTAGTACAAATAATTTTACACTAGAGTTGAACTAGCTCTACAAACTAGTTTAAACAATTTTACACTAGAGTTAAACTAGCTTCACAGGCTAGTTCAAATAATTTTACACTAGAGTTGAACTAGCTCTATAACCAAGTACAAATAATTTTACACTAGAGTTGAACTAGATCTGTAACCTAGTACAAATTATTTTACACTAGAGTTGAAGTAGCTCTACAGGCTAGGTCAAATAATTTTACACTAGAGTTGAACTAGCTCTATAACCTAGTACAAAGAATTTTACACTAGAGTTGAACTAGCTCTATAACCTAGCGCAAATAATTTTACACTAGAGTTGAACTAGCTATATAACCCAGTACAAATAATTTTACACTAGAGTTGAACTAGCTCTATAACCTAGTACAAATAATTTTACTAGCTCTATAACCTAGTACAAATAATTTTACACTAGAGTTGAACTAGATCTATAGCCTACTACAAATAATTTTATACTAGAGTTGAACTATCTCTACAGGCTAGGTTAAATAATTTTACACTAGAGTTGAACTAGCTCTATAACCTAGTACAAATAATTTTACACTAGAGTTGAACTAGCTCTACAAGCTTGTTCAAATAATTTTACACTAGTGTTAACCTATCTCTACAACCTAGTATAAATAATTTCACACTAGAGTTGAACTAGCTCTATAACCTAGTACAAATAATTTTACACTAGAGTTGAACTAGCTCTATAACCTAGTACAATTAATTTTACTCTAGAGTTGAACTAGCTCTTTAACCTAGTACAAATAATTTTACACTAGGGTTGAACTAGATCTATAACCTAGTACAAATAATTTAACACTAGAGGTGAACTAGGTCTACAGGCTAGGTCAAATAATTTACACTAGAGTTGAACTACCACTATAACCTAGTTCAACTAATTTTACAGTAGAGTTGAACAAGCATTATAACCTAGTACAAATAATTTTACACCAGAGTTGAACTAGCTCTACAAGCAAGTGCAAATAATTTTACACTAGAGTTGAACTAGCTCTACAGGCTAGTGCAAATAGTTTTGCACTAGTGTTGAACTAGCTCAACAAGCTAGTTTAAATAATTTTACACTAGAGTTGGACTAGATCTATAACATAGTACAAATAGTTTTACCTTAGAGTTGAACTAGCTCTATAAGCTAGTTCAAATAATTTTACACTAGATTTGAACTAGCTCTAGAAGCTAGTTCAAATAATTATACACTAGAGTTGAACTAGCTCTACACGGTAGTTCAAATAATTTTACACTAGAGTTTAAGTAGCTGTATAACCTAGTACAAATAATTTTACACTAGAAATGAACTAGGTCTATAACCTAGTACAAATAATTTTATACTAGAGTTGAGCTAGCTCTACAAGCTATGTCAAATAATTTTACACTAGAGCTGAACTAGCTCTATAACCTAGTACAAATAATTTTACACTAAGTTGAACTAGCTCTACAAGCTAGTTCAAATAATTTAACACTAGAGTTGAACTAGCTCTATAGACTACAAGCTAGTTCAAATAGTTTTACACTAGTGTTGAACCAGATCTACAAGCTAGTTCAAATAATTTTACACTAGAGTTGAACTAGCTCTATAACCTAGTACAAATAATTTTACACTAGAGTTGAATTGGCTCTACAAGCTATGTCAAATAATTTTGCACTAGAGTTGAACTAGTTGTATAACCTAGTTCAAATAATTTTACACTAGAGTTGAACTAGTTCTATAACCTAGTACAAGTAATTTTACACTAGAGTTGAACTAGCTCTACAGGCTAGGTCAAATAATTTTACACTAGAGTTGAACTAGCTCTATAATCTAGTACAAATAATTTTACACTAAAGTTGAACTAGCTCTACAAGCTAGCACAAATAAGTTTACAATATAGTTGAACTAGCTCAGTACAAAAAATTTTCCACTAGAGTTGAACTAGCTCTATAACCTAGTACAAATAATTTTACACTAGAGTTGAACAAGCTCTGTAACCTAGTACGAATAATTTTACACTAGAGTTGAACTAGATCTATAACCTTGTACAAATAATTTAACACTAGAGGTGAACTAGGTCTACAGGCTAGGTCAAATAATTTTACACTAGAGTTGAACTAGCACTATAACCTAGTTCAACTAATTTTACAGTAGAGTTGAACAAGCACCATAACCTAGTACAAATAATTTTACACCAGAGTTGAACTAGCTGTACAAGCTAGTGCTAATAATTTTACACTAGAGTTGAACTAGCTCTACAGGCTAGTGCAAATAGTTTTGCACTACTATTGAACTAGCTCAACAAGCTAGTTTAAATAATTTTACACTAGAGTTGGACTAGATCTATAACATAGTACAAATAGTTTTACATTAGAGTTGAACTAGCTCTACAAGCTAGTTCAAATAATTTTACACTAGAGTTGAACTAGCTCTACACGGTAGTTCAAATAATTTTATACTAGAGTTTAAGTACCTGTATAACCTAGTACAAATAATTTTACACTAGAAATTAACTAGGTCTATAACCTAGTACAAATAATTTTACACTCGGTTGAACTAGCTCTATAAGCTAGTTCAAATAATTTAACACTAGAGTTGAACTAGCTCTATAGAATACAAGCTAGTTCAAATAGTTTTACACTAGTGTTGATCTAGATCTACAAGCTAGTTCAAATAATTTTACACTAGAGTTGAACTAGCTCTATAACCTAGTACAAATAATTTTACACTAGAGTTGAACTAGCTCTACAAAGTATGTCAAATAATTTTGCACTAGAGTTGAACTAGTTGTATAACCTAGTACAAATAATTTTACCCTAGAGTTGAACTAGTTCTATAACCTAGTACAAACAATTTTACACTAGAGTTGAACTAGTTCTACAAGCTAGTTCAAACAATTTTACTCTAGAGTTAAACTAGTTCTACAGGCTAGTTCAAATAATTTTACACTAGAGTTGAACTAGCTCTATAACCTAGTACAAAGAATTTTACACTAGAGTTGAACTAGCTCTATAACCAAGCACAAATAATTTTACACTAGAGTTGAACTAGCTCTATAACCTAGTACAAATTATTTCACACTAGAGTTGATCCAGCTCTATAACCTAGTACAAATAATTTTACACTAGAGTTGAACCAGCTCTATAACCTAATACAAATAATTTTACACTTGAGTTCAACTAGCTCTATAACCTAGTACAAATAATTTTACACTAGAGTTGAACTAGCTCTACAAGCTTGGTCAAATAATTTTACACTAGTGTTGAACTAGCTCTATAACCTAGTACAAATAATTTTACACTAGAGTTTAAGTAGCTCTACAAGCTAGTTCAAATAATTTTACACTAGAGTGGAAATAGCTCTATAACCTAGTATAAATAATTTTACACTAAAGTTGAACCAGCTCTACAGGCTAGTTCAAATGATTTTACACTAGAGTTGAACTAGCTCCATAACCTAATAGAAATAATTTTACAATTGAGTTGAACTAGCTCTACAAGCTCGTTCAAATAATTTTACACTAGAGTTGAACTATCTCTAAAAGCTATTTCAAATAATTTTACACTAGAGTGGAACTAGCTCTATAACCTAGTACAAACAATTTTACACTAGAGCTGAACTAGCTCTACAAGCTAGTTCAAATAATTTTACACTAAGTTTAACTAGCTCTATAGGCTAGTTCAAACAGTTTTACACTAGAGTTGACCAAGCTCTATAACCTAGTACAAATAATTTTACACTAGAGTTGAACTAGCTCTATAACATAGTACAAATAATTTTACACTAGAGTTGACCGAGCTCTATAACCTAGTACAAATAATTTTACACTAAATTGAACTAGCTCTACAAGCTAATTCAAATAATTTAGCACTAGAGTTGGACTAGCTCTACAGCCTACAAGCTAGTTCAAATAGTTTTACACTAGTGTTGAACTAGCTCTACAAGCTAGTTTAAATAATTTTACACTAGAGTTGAACTAGCTCTATAACCTAGTACAAATAATTTTACACTAGAGTTGAACTAGCACTACAAGCTAGTTCAAATAATTTTACACTAGAGTTAAACTAGCTCTACAGGCTAGTTCAAATAATTTTACATTAGAGTTGAACTAGCTCTATAACCTAGTACAAATAAATTTACACTAGAGTTGAACTAGCTCTACAGGCTAGGTCAAATAATTTTACACTAGAGTTGAACTAGCTGTGTAACCAAGTTCAAATAATTTTACACTAGAGTTGAACAAGCTCTATAACCTAGTACAATTAATTTTACACCAGAGTTGAACTAGCTCTACAAGCTAGTGCAAATAATTTTACACTAGAGTTGAACTAGCTCTACAGGCTAGTTTAAATAATTTTACACTAGAGTTGAACTAGCTCTATAACATAGTACAAATAATTTTACACTAGAGTTGAACTAGCTCTAGAAACTAGTTCAAATAATTTTGCACAAGAGTTGAACTAGCTCTACACGCTAATCAAATAATTTTACACTAGAGTTTAACTAGCTCTATAACCTAGTACAAATAAGTTTACACAAGAAATGAACTAGCTCTATAACCTAGTACAAATAATTTTACACTAAGTTGAACTAGCTCTACAAGCTAGTTCAAATAATTTAACACTAGAGTTGAACTAGCTCTAGAGCCTACAAGCTAGTTCAAATAGTTTTACACTAGTGTTGAACTTGCTCTACAAGCTAGTTTAAATAACTTTACACTAGAGTTGAACTAGCTCTATAACCCAGTACAAATAATTTTACACTAGATTTGAACTAGCTCTACAATCTATGTTAAATAATTTTGCACTAGAGTCGAACTAGTTGTATAACCTAGTACTAATAATTTTACACTAGAGTTGTACTACCACTATAACCTAGTACAAATAATTTTACACTAGAGTTGAACTAGCTCTACAAACTAGTTTAAACAATTTTACACTAGAGTTAAACTAGCTTCACAGGCTAGTTCAAATAATTTTACACTAGAGTTGAACTAGCTCTATAACCAAGTACAAATAATTTTACACTAGAGTTGAACTAGATCTGTAACCTAGTACAAATTATTTTACACTAGAGTTGAAGTAGCTCTACAGGCTAGGTCAAATAATTTTACACTAGAGTTGAACTAGCTCTATAACCTAGTACAAAGAATTTTACACTAGAGTTGAACTAGCTCTATAACCTAGCGCAAATAATTTTACACTAGAGTTGAACTAGCTATATAACCCAGTACAAATAATTTTACACTAGAGTTGAACTAGCTCTATAACCTAGTACAAATAATTTTACTAGCTCTATAACCTAGTACAAATAATTTTACACTAGAGTTGAACTAGATCTATAGCCTACTACAAATAATTTTATACTAGAGTTGAACTATCTCTACAGGCTAGGTTAAATAATTTTACACTAGAGTTGAACTAGCTCTATAACCTAGTACAAATAATTTTACACTAGAGTTGAACTAGCTCTACAAGCTTGTTCAAATAATTTTACACTAGTGTTAACCTATCTCTACAACCTAGTATAAATAATTTCACACTAGAGTTGAACTAGCTCTATAACCTAGTACAAATAATTTTACACTAGAGTTGAACTAGCTCTATAACCTAGTACAATTAATTTTACACTAGAGTTGAACTAGCTCTTTAACCTAGTACAAATAATTTTACACTAGGGTTGAACTAGATCTATAACCTAGTACAAATAATTTAACACTAGAGGTGAACTAGGTCTACAGGCTAGGTCAAATAATTTACACTAGAGTTGAACTACCACTATAACCTAGTTCAACTAATTTTACAGTAGAGTTGAACAAGCATTATAACCTAGTACAAATAATTTTACACCAGAGTTGAACTAGCTCTACAAGCAAGTGCAAATAATTTTACACTAGAGTTGAACTAGCTCTACAGGCTAGTGCAAATAGTTTTGCACTAGTGTTGAACTAGCTCAACAAGCTAGTTTAAATAATTTTACACTAGAGTTGGACTAGATCTATAACATAGTACAAATAGTTTTACATTAGAGTTGAACTAGCTCTATAAGCTAGTTCAAATAATTTTACACTAGAGTTGAACTAGCTCTAGAAGCTAGTTCAAATAATTATACACTAGAGTTGAACTAGCTCTACACGGTAGTTCAAATAATTTTACACTAGAGTTTAAGTAGCTGTATAACCTAGTACAAATAATTTTACACTAGAAATGAACTAGGTCTATAACCTAGTACAAATAATTTTATACTAGAGTTGAGCTAGCTCTACAAGCTATGTCAAATAATTTTACACTAGAGCTGAACTAGCTCTATAACCTAGTACAAATAATTTTACACTAAGTTGAACTAGCTCTACAAGCTAGTTCAAATAATTTAACACTAGAGTTGAACTAGCTCTATAGACTACAAGCTAGTTCAAATAGTTTTACACTAGTGTTGAACCAGATCTACAAGCTAGTTCAAATAATTTTACACTAGAGTTGAACTAGCTCTATAACCTAGTACAAATAATTTTACACTAGAATTGAATTGGCTCTACAAGCTATGTCAAATAATTTTGCACTAGAGTTGAACTAGTTGTATAACCTAGTTCAAATAATTTTACACTAGAGTTGAACTAGTTCTATAACATAGTACAAGTAATTTTACACTAGAGTTGAACTAGCTCTACAGGCTAGGTCAAATAATTTTACACTAGAGTTGAACTAGCTCTATAATCTAGTACAAATAATTTTACACTAAAGTTGAACTAGCTCTACAAGCTAGCACAAATAAGTTTACAATATAGTTGAACTAGCTCAGTACAAAAAATTTTACACTAGAGTTGAACTAGCAGTATAACCTAGTACAAATAATTTTACACTAGAGTTGAACAAACTCTGTAACCTAGTACGAATAATTTTACACTAGAGTTGAACTAGATCTATAACCTAGTACAAATAATTTAACACTAGAGGTGAACTAGGTCTACAGGCTAGGTCAAATAATTTTACACTAGAGTTGAACTAGCACTATAACTTAGTTCAACTAATTTTACAGTAGAGTTGAACAAGCACTATAACCTAGTACAAATAATTTTACACCAGAGTTGAACTAGCTGTACAAGCTAGTGCTAATAATTTTACACTAGAGTTGAACTAGCTCTACAGGCTAGTGCAAATAGTTTTGCACTAGTGTTGAACTAGCTCAACAAGCTAGTTTAAATAATTTTACACTAGAGTTGGACTAGATCTATAACATAGTACAAATAGTTTTACACTAGAGTTGAACTAGCTCTACAAGCTAGTTCAAATAATTTTACACTAGAGTTGAACTAGCTCTAGAAGCTAGTTCAAATAATTTTACACTAGAGTTGAACTAGCTCTATAGAATACAAGCTAGTTCAAATAGTTTTACACTAGTGTTGATCTAGATCTACAAGCTAGTTCAAATAATTTTACACTAGAGTTGAACTAGCTCTATAACCTAGTACAAATAATTTTACACTAGAGTTGAACTAGCTCTACAAACTATGTCAAATAATTTTGCACTAGAGTTGAACTAGTTGTATAACCTAGTACAAATAATTTTACACTAGAGTTGAACTAGTTCTATAACCTAGTACAAATAATTTTACACTAGAGTTGAACTAGTTCTACAAGCTAGTTCAAACAATTTTACTCTAGAGTTTAACTAGTTATACAGGCTAGTTCAAATAATTTTACACTAGAGTTGAACTAGCTCTATAACCTAGTACAAAGAATTTTACACTAGAGTTGAACTAGCTCTATAACCAAGCACAAATAATTTTACACTAGAGTTGAACTAGCTCTATAACCTAGTACAAATTATTTCACACTAGAGTTGATCCAGCTCTATAACCTAGTACAAATAATTTTACACTAGAGTTGAACAAGCTCTATAACCTAATACAAATAATTTTACACTTGAGTTGAACTAGCTCTATAACCTAGTACAAATAATTTTACACTAGAGTTGAACTAGCTCTACAAGCTTGGTTAAATAATTTTACCCTAGTGTTGAACTAGCTCTATAACCTAGTACAAATAATTTTACACTAGAGTTGAAGTAGCTCTACAAGCTAGTTCAAATAATTTTACACTAGAGTGGAACTAGCTCTAGAAGCTAGTTCAAATAATTTTACACTAGAGTTGAACTAGCTCTACACGGTAGTTCAAATAATTTTACACTAGAGTTTAAGTAGCTGTATAACCTAGTACAAATAATTTTACACTAGAAATGAACTAGGTCTATAACCTAGTACAAATAATTTTATACTAGAGTTGAGCTAGCTCTACAACCTATGTCAAATAATTTTACACTAGAGCTGAACTAGCTCTATATCCTAGTACAAATAATATTACACTAAGTTGAACTAGCTCTACAAGCTAGTTCAAATAATTTAACACTAGAGTTGAACTAGCTCTATAGACTACAAGCTAGTTCAAATAGTTTTACACTAGTGTTGAACTAGATCTACAAGCTAGTTCAAATAATTTTACACTAGAGTTGAACTAGCTCTATAACCTAGTACAAATAATTTTACACTAGATTTGAACTAGCTCTACAAGCTATGTCAAATAATTTTGCACTAGAGTTGAACTAGTTGTATAACCTAGTTCAAATAATTTTACACTAGAGTTGAACTAGTTCTATAACCTAGTACATGTAATTTTACACTAGAGTTGAACTAGCTCTACAAGCTAGGTCAAATAATTTTACACTAGAGTTGAACTAGCTCTATAATCTAGTACAAATAATTTTACACTAAAGTTGAACTAGCTCTACAAGCTAGCACAAATAAGTTTACAATATAGTTGAACTAGCTCAGTACAAATAATTTTACACTAGAGTTGAACTAGCTCTATAACCTAGTACAAATAATTTTACACTAGAGTTGAACAAGCTCTGTAACCTAGTACGAATAATTTTACACTAGAGTTGAGCTAGATCTATAACCTAGTTCAAATAATTTAACACTAGACGTGAACTAGGTCTACAGGCTAGGTCAAATAATTTTACACTAGAGTTGAACTAGCACTATAACCTAGTTCAACTAATTTTACAGTAGAGTTGAACAAGCACTATAACCTAGTACAAATAATTTTACACCAGAGTTGAACTAGCTGTACAAGCTAGTGCTAATAATTTTACACTAGAGTTGAACTAGCTCTACAGGCTAGTGCAAATAGTTTTGCACTAGTGTTGAACTAGCTCAACAAGCTAGTTTAAATAATTTTACACTAGAGTTGGACTAGATCTATAACATAGTACAAATAGTTTTACATTAGAGTTGAACTAGCTCTACAAGCTAGTTCAAATAATTTTACACTAGAGTTGAACTAGCTCTAGAAGCTAGTTCAAATAATTTTACACTAGAGTTGAACTAGCTCTACACGGTAGTTCAAATAATTTTACACTAGAGTTTAAGTAGCTGTATAACCTAGTACAAATAATTTTACACTAGAAATGAACTAGGTCTATAACCTAGTACAAATAATTTTACACTAGGTTGAACAAGCTCTACAAGCTAGTTCAAATAATTTAACACTAGAGTTGAACTAGCTCTGTAACCTAGTATGAATAATTTTACACTAGAGTTGAACTAGATCTATAACCTAGTACAAATAATTTAACACTAGAGGTGAACTAGGTCTACAGGCTAGGTCAAATAATTTTACACTAGAGTTGAACTAGCACTATAACCTAGTTCAACTAATTTTACACTAGAGTTGAACAAGCACTATAACCTAGTACAAATAATTTTACACCAGAGTTGAACTAGCTGTACAAGCTAGTGCTAATAATTTTACTCTAGAGTTGAACTAGCTCTACAGGCTAGTGCAAATAGTTTTGCACTAGTGTTGAACTAGCTCAACAAGCTAGTTTAAATAATTTTACACTAGAGTTGGACTAGATCTATAACATAGTACAAATAGTTTTACATTAGAGTTGAACTAGCTCTACAAGCTAGTTCAAATAATTTTACACTAGAGTTGAACTAGCTCTAGAAGCTAGTTCAAATAATTTTACACTAGAGTTGAACTAGCTCTACACGGTAGTTCAAATAATTTTACACTAGAGTTTAAGTACCTGTATAACCTAGTACAAATAATTTTACACTAGAAATTAACTAGGTCTATAACCTAGTACAAATAATTTTACACTAGGTTGAACTAGCTCTATAATCTAGTTCAAATAATTTAACACTAGAGTTGAACTAGCTCTATAGAATACAAGCTAGTTCAAATAGTTTTACACTAGTGTTGATCTAGATCTACAAGCTAGTTCAAATAATTTTACACTAGAGTTGAACTAGCTCTATAACCTAGTACAAATAATTTTACACTAGAGTTGAACTAGCTCTACAAACTATGTCAAATAATTTTGCACTAGAGTTGAACTAGTTGTATAACCTAGTACAAATAATTTTACCCTAGAGTTGAACTAGTTCTATAACCTAGTACAAACAATTTTACACTAGAGTTGAACTAGTTCTACAAGCTAGTTCAAACAATTTTACTCTAGAGTTAAACTAGTTCTACAGGCTAGTTCAAATAATTTTACACTAGAGTTGAACTAGCTCTATAACCTAGTACAAAGAATTTTACACTAGAGTTGAACTAGCTCTATAACCAAGCACAAATAATTTTACACTAGAGTTGAACTAGCTCTATAACCTAGTACAAATTATTTCACACTAGAGTTGATCCAGCTCTATAACCTAGTACAAATAATTTTACACTAGAGTTGAACCAGCTCTATAACCTAATACAAATAATTTTACACTTGAGTTCAACTAGCTCTATAACCTAGTACAAATAATTTTACACTAGAGTTGAACTAGCTCTACAAGCTTGGTCAAATAATTTTACACTAGTGTTGAACTAGCTCTATAACCTAGTACAAATAATTTTACACTAGAGTTGAAGTAGCTCTACAAGCTAGTTCAAATAATTTTACACTAGAGTGGAAATAGCTCTATAACCTAGTATAAATAATTTTACACTAAAGTTGAACCAGCTCTACAGGCTAGTTCAAATGATTTTACACTAGAGTTGAACTAGCTCCATAACCTAGTAGAAATAATTTTACAATTGAGTTGAACTAGCTCTACAAGCTCGTTCAAATAATTTTACACTAGAGTTGAACTATCTCTAAAAGTTATTTCAAATAATTTTACACTAGAGTGGAACTAGCTCTATAACCTAGTACAAACAATTTTACACTAGAGCTGAACTAGCTCTACAAGCTAGTTCAAATAATTTTACACTAAGTTTAACTAGCTCTATAGGCTAGTTCAAACAGTTTTACACTAGAGTTGACCAAGCTCTATAACCTAGTACAAATAATTTTACACTAGAGTTGAACTAGCTCTATAACCTAGTACAAATAATTTTACACTAGAGTTGACCTAGCTCTATAACCTAGTACAAATAATTTTACACTAAATTGAACTAGCTCTACAAGCTAATTCAAATAATTTAGCACTAGAGTTGGACTAGCTCTACAGCCTACAAGCTAGTTCAAATAGTTTTACACTAGTGTTGAACTAGCTCTACAAGCTAGTTTAAATAATTTTACACTAGAGTTGAACTAGCTCTATAACCTAGTACAAATAATTTTACACTAGAGTTGAATTAGCACTACAAGCTAGTTCAAATAATTTTACACTAGAGTTAAACTAGCTCTACAGGCTAGTTCAAATAATTTTACATTAGAGTTGAACTAGCTCTATAACCTAGTACAAATAAATTTACACTAGAGTTGAACTAGCTCTACAGGCTAGGTCAAATAATTTTACACTAGATTTGAACTAGCTGTGTAACCAAGTTCAAATAATTTTACACTAGAGTTGAACAAGCACTATAACCTAGTACAATTAATTTTACACCAGAGTTGAACTAGCTCTACAAGCTAGTGCAAATAATTTTACACTAGAGTTGAACTAGCTCTACAGGCTAGTTTAAATAATTTTACACTAGAGTTGAACTAGCTCTATAACATAGTACAAATAATTTTACACTAGAGTTGAACTAGCTCTAGAAACTAGTTCAAATAATTTTGCACAAGAGTTGAACTAGCTCTACACGCTAATCAAATAATTTTACACTAGAGTTTAACTAGCTCTATAACCTAGTACAAATAAGTTTACACAAGAAATGAACTAGCTCTATAACCTAGTACAAATAATTTTACACTAAGTTGAACTAGCTCTACAAGCTAGTTCAAATAATTTAACACTAGAGTTGAACTAGCTCTAGAGCCTACAAGCTAGTTCAAATAGTTTTACACTAGTGTTGAACTTGCTCTACAAGCTAGTTTAAATAACTTTACACTAGAGTTGAACTAGCTCTATAACCCAGTACAAATAATTTTACACTAGATTTGAACTAGCTCTACAATCTATGTTAAATAATTTTGCACTAGAGTCGAACTAGTTGTATAACCTAGTACTAATAATTTTACACTAGAGTTGTACTACCACTATAACCTAGTACAAATAATTTTACACTAGAGTTGAACTAGCTCTACAAACTAGTTTAAATAATTTTACACTAGAGTTAAACTAGCTTCACAGGCTAGTTCAAATAATTTTACACTAGAGTTGAACTAGCTCTATAACCAAGTACAAATAATTTTACACTAGAGTTGAACTAGATCTGTAACCTAGTACAAATTATTTTACACTAGAGTTGAAGTAGCTCTACAGGCTAGGTCAAATAATTTTACACTAGAGTTGAACTAGCTCTATAACCTAGTACAAAGAATTTTACACTAGAGTTGAACTAGCTCTATAACCTAGCGCAAATAATTTTACACTAGAGTTGAACTAGCTGTATAACCCAGTACAAATAATTTTACACTAGAGTTGAACTAGCTCTATAACCTAGTACAAATAATTTTACTAGCTCTATAACCTAGTACAAATAATTTTACACTAGAGTTGAACTAGATCTATAGCCTACTACAAATAATTTTATACTAGAGTTGAACTATCTCTACAGGCTAGGTTAAATAATTTTACACTAGAGTTGAACTAGCTCTATAACCTAGTACAAATAATTTTACACTAGAGTTGAACTAGCTCTACAAGCTTGTTCAAATAATTTTACACTAGTGTTAACCTATCTCTACAGCCTAGTATAAATAATTTCACACTAGAGTTGAACTAGCTCTATAACCTAGTACAAATAATTTTACACTAGAGTTGAACTAGCTCTATAACCTAGTACAAATAATTTTACACTAGAGTTGAACTAGCTCTTTAACCTAGTACAAATAATTTTACACTAGGGTTGAACTAGATCTATAACCTAGTACAAATAATTTAACACTAGAGGTGAACTAGGTCTACAGGCTAGGTCAAATAATTTACACTAGAGTTGAACAAGCACTATAACCTAGTACAAATAATTTTACACCAGAGTTGAACTAGCTCTACAAGCAAGTGCAAATAATTTTACACTAGAGTTGAACTAGCTCTACAGGCTAGTGCAAATAGTTTTGCACTAGTGTTGAACTAGCTCAACAAGCTAGTTTAAATAATTTTACACTAGAGTTGGACTAGATCTATAACATAGTACAAATAGTTTTACATTAGAGTTGAACTAGCTCTATAAGCTAGTTCAAATAATTTTACACTAGAGTTGAACTAGCTCTAGAAGCTAGTTCAAATAATTATACACTAGAGTTGAACTAGCTCTACACGGTAGTTCAAATAATTTTACACTAGAGTTTAAGTAGCTGTATAACCTAGTACAAATAATTTTACACTAGAAATGAACTAGGTCTATAACCTAGTACAAATAATTTTATACTAGAGTTGAGCTAGCTCTACAAGCTATGTCAAATAATTTTACACTAGAGCTGAACTAGCTCTATAACCTAGTACAAATAATTTTACACTAAGTTGAACTAGCTCTACAAGCTAGTTCAAATAATTTAACACTAGAGTTGAACTAGCTCTATAGACTACAAGCTAGTTCAAATAGTTTTACACTAGTGTTGAACCAGATCTACAAGCTAGTTCAAATAATTTTACACTAGAGTTGAACTAGCTCTATAACCTAGTACAAATAATTTTACACTAGAGTTGAATTGGCTCTACAAGCTATGTCAAATAATTTTGCACTAGAGTTGAACTAGTTGTATAACCTAGTTCAAATAATTTTACACTAGAGTTGAACTAGTTCTATAACCTAGTACAAGTAATTTTACACTAGAGTTGAACTAGCTCTACAGGCTAGGTCAAATAATTTTACACTAGAGTTGAACTAGCTCTATAATCTAGTACAAATAATTTTACACTAAAGTTGAACTAGCTCTACAAGCTAGCACAAATAAGTTTACAATATAGTTGAACTAGCTCAGTACAAAAAAATTTACACTAGAGTTGAACTAGCTGTATAACCTAGTACAAATAATTTTACACTAGAGTTGAACAAGCTCTGTAACCTAGTACGAATAATTTTCCACTAGAGTTGAACTAGATCTATAACCTAGTACAAATAATTTAACACTAGAGGTGAACTAGGTCTACAGGCTAGGTCAAATAATTTTACATTAGAGTTGAACTAGCACTATAACCTAGTTCAACTAATTTTACAGTAGAGTTGAACAAGCACTATAACCTAGTACAAATAATTTTACACCAGAGTTGAACTAGCTGTACAAGCTAGTGCTAATAATTTTACACTAGAGTTGAACTAGCTCTACAGGCTAGTGCAAATAGTTTTGCACTAGTGTTGAACTAGCTCAACAAGCTAGTTTAAATAATTTTACACTAGAGTTGGACTAGATCTATAACATAGTACAAATAGTTTTACACTAGAGTTGAACTAGCTCTACAAGCTAGTTCAAATAATTTTACACTAGAGTTGAACTAGCTCTAGAAGCTAGTTCAAATAATTTTACACTAGAGTTGAACTAGCTCTATAGAATACAAGCTAGTTCAAATAGTTTTACACTAGTGTTGATCTAGATCTACAAGCTAGTTCAAATAATTTTACACTAGAGTTGAACTAGCTCTACAAGCTTGGTCAAATAATTTTACCCTAGTGTTGAACTAGCTCTATAACCTAGTACAAATAATTTTACACTAGAGTTGAAGTAGCTCTACAAGCTAGTTCAAATAATTTTACACTAGAGTGGAAATAGCTCTATAACCTAGTATAAACAATTTTACACTAAAGTTGAACTAGCTCTACAGGCTAGTTCAAATGATTTTACACTAGAGTTGAACTAGCTCCATAACCTAGTAGAAATAATTTTACAATTGAGTTGAACTAGCTCTACAAGCTCGTTCAAATAATTTTACACTAGAGTTGAACTATCTCTAAAAGCTATTTCAAATAATTTTACACTAGAGTGGAACTAGCTCTATAACCTAGTACAAACAATTTTACAGTAGAGCTGAACTAGCTCTACAAGCTAGTTCAAATAATTTTACACTAAGTTTAACTAGCTCTATAGGCTAGTTCAAACAGTTTTACACTAGAGTTGACCTAGCTGTATAACCTAGTACAAATAATTTTACACTAGAGTTGAACTAGCTCTATAACCTAGTACAAATAATTTTACACTAGAGTTGACCTAGCTCTATAACCTAGTACAAATAATTTTACACTAAATTGAACTAGCTCTACAAGCTAGTTCAAATAATTTAGCACTAGAGTTGGACTAGCTCTACAGCCTACAAGCTAGTCAAATAGTTTTACACTAGTGTTGAACTAGCTCTACAAGCTAGTTTAAATAATTTTACACTAGAGTTGAACTAGCTCTATAACCTAGTACAAATAATTTTACACTAGAGTTGAACTATCTCTACAAGCTATGTCAAATAATTTTGCACTAGATTCGAACTAGTTGTATAACCTAGTACTTATAATTTTACACTAGAGTTGAACTAGCATTATAACCTTGTACAAATAATTTTACACTAGAGTTGAACTAGCACTACAAGCTAGTTCAAATAATTTTACACTAGAGTTAAACTAGCTCTACAGGCTAGTTCAAATAATTTTACATTAGAGTTGAACTAGCTCTATAACCTAGTACAAATAATTTCACACAAGAGTTGAACTAGTTCTACAAGCTAGTTCAAACAATTTTACACTAGAGTTAAACTAGTTCTACAGGCTAGTTCAAATAATTTTACACTAGAGTTGAACTAGCTCTATAACCTAGTACAAAGAATTTTACACTAGAGTTGAACTAGCTCTATAACCTAGCACAAAGAATTTTACACCAGAGTTGAACTAGCTCTATAACCTAGTCCAAAAAATTTCACACTAGAGTCGATCTAGCTCTATAACCTAGTACAAATAATTTTACACTAGAGTTGAACTAGCTCTATAACATAGTACAAATAATTTTACAATAGAGTTGAACTAGCTCTAGAAACTAGTTCAAATAATTTTGCACAAGAGTTGAACTAGGTCTACACGCTAATCAAATAATTTTACACTAGAGTTTAACTAGCTCTATAACCTAGTACAAATAAGTTTACACAAGAAATGAACTAGCTCTATAAGCTAGTACAAATAATTTTACACTAAGTTGAACTAGCTCTACAAGCTAGTTCAAATAATTTAACACTAGAGTTGAACTAGCTCTAGAGCCTACAAGCTAGTTCAAATAGTTTTACACTAGTGTTGAACTAGCTCTACAAACTAGTTTAAATAACTTTACACTAGAGTTGAACTAGCTCTATAACCCAGTACAAATAATTTTACACTAGATTTTAACTAGCTCTACAATCTATGTTAAATAATTTTGCACTAGAGTCGAACTAGTTGTATAACCTAGTACTAATAATTTTACACTAGAGTTGTACTACCACTATAACCTAGTACAAATAATTTTACACTAGAGTTGAACTAGCTCTACAAGCTAGTTTAAATAATTTTACACTAGAGTTAAACTAGCTTCACAGGCTAGTTCAAATAATTTTACACTAGAGTTGAACTAGCTCTATAACCAAGTACAAATAATTTTACACTAGAGTTGAACTAGATCTGTAACCTAGTACAAATTATTTTACACTAGAGTTGAAGTAGCTCTACAGGCTAGGTCAAATAATTTTACACTAGAGTTGAACTAGCTCTATAAACTAGTACAAAGAATTTTACACTAGAGTTGAACTAGCTCTATAACCTAGCGCAAATAATTTTACACTAGAGTTGAACTAGCTATATAACCCAGTACAAATAATTTTACACTAGAGTTGAACTAGCTCTATAACCTAGTACAAATAATTTTACTAGCTCTATAACCTAGTACAAATAATTTTACACTAGAGTTGAACTAGATCTATAACCTACTACAAATAATTTTATACTAGAGTTCAACTATCTCTACAGGCTAGGTTAAATAATTTTACACTAGAGTTGAACTAGCTCTATAACCTAGTACAAATAACTTTACACTAGAGTTGAACTAGCTCTACAAGCTTGTTCAAATAATTTTACACTAGTGTTCAACTATCTCTACAGGCTAGTATAAATAATTGCACACTAGAGTTGAACTAGCTCTATAACCTAGTACAAATAATTTTACACTAGAGTTGAGCTAACTCTATAACCTAGTACAAATAATTGAACACTAGAGTTGAAGTAGCTCTAGAAGCTAGTTCAAAAAATTTTACACTAGAGTTGAAATAGCTCTATAACCTAGTAGAAATAATTTTACACTAAAGTTTAACTAGCTCCACAGGATAGTTCAAATAATTTTACACTAGAGTTGAACTAGCTCTACAAGCCATTTCAAATAATTTTACACTAGAGTTGAACTAGCTCTATAACCTAGTACAAACAATTTTACACTAGAGCTGAACTAGCTCTACAAGCTAGTTCAAATAATTTCACACTAAGTTCAACTAGCTCTATAGGCTAGTTCAAACAGTTTCACATTAGAGTTGAACTAGTTCTATAACCTAGTACAAAGACTTTTACACTAGAGTTGAACTAGCTCTATAACCTAGCACAAATAATTTTGCCCTAGAGTTGAACTAGTTGTATAACCTAGTACAAATAATTTTACACTAGAGTTGAACTAGCTCTATAACCTAGTACTTATAATTTTGCACTAGAGTTGAACTAGCTCTATAACCTAGTACAAATAATTTTACACTAGAGTTGAAGTAGCTCTACAAGCTAGTTCAAATAATTTTACACTAGAGTTGAAATAGCTCTATAACCTAGTACAAATAATTTTACACTAAAGTTGAACTAGCTCTACAGGCTAGTTCAAATAATTTTACACTAGAGTTGAACTAGCTCCATAACCTATTACAAATAATTTTACAATTGAGTTGAACTAGCTCTACAAGCTAGTTCAAATAATTTTACACTAGAGTTGCACTAGCTCTACAAGCTATTTCAAATAATTTTACACTAGAGTTGAACTAGCTCTATAACCTAGTATAAACAATTTTACACTAGAGCTGAACTATCTCTACAAGCTAGTTCATAATTTTACACTAAGTTCAACTAGCTATATAGGCTAGTTCAAACAGTTTTACACTAGAGTTGAACTAGCTCTATAACCTAGTACAAATAATTTTACACTAGAGTTGAACTAGCTCTATAACCTAGTACAAATAATTTTACACTAAATTGAACTAGCTCTACAAGCTAGTTCAAATAATTTAGCACTAGAGTTGAACTAGCTCTACAGCCTACAAGCTAGTTCAAATAGTTTTACACTAGAGTTGAACTAGCTCTACAAGCTATGTCAAATATATTTGCACTAGACTCGAACTAGTTGTATAACCTAGTACTTATAAATTTACACTAGAGTTGAACTAGCATTATAACCTAGTACAAATAATTTTACACTAGAGTTGAACTAGCACTACAAGCTAGTTCAAATAATTTTACACTAGAGTTAAACTAGCTCTATAGGCTAGTTCAAATAATTTTACACTAGAGTTGAACTAGCTCTATAACCTAGTACAAATAATTTTACACTAGAGTTGAACTTGATCTATAACCTTGTACAAATAATTTTACACTAGAGTTGAACTAGCTCTACAGGCTAGGTCTAATAATTTTACACTATAGTTGAACTAGCTCTATAACCTAGTTCAAATAATTTTACACTAGAGTTGAACTAGCTCTATAACCTAGTTCAAATAATTTTACACTAGAATTGAACAAGCACTATAACCTAGTACAAATAATTTGACACCAAAGTTGAACTAGCTCTACAAGCTAGTGCAAATAATTTTACACTAGAGTTGAACTAGCTCGATAGGCTAGTTCAAATAGTTTTGCACTAGTGTTCAACTAGCTCAACAAGCTAGTTTAAATAATATTACACTAGAGTTGAACTAGCTCTATAACATTGTACAAATGATTTTTTACTAGAGTTGAACTAGCTCTAGAACCTAGTTCAAATAATTTTACACTAGAGTTGAACTAGCTCTACACACTAGTTCAAATAATTTTACACTAGAGTTGAACTCGCTCTATAACCTAGTACAAAGACTTTTACACTAGAGTTGAACTTGCTCTATAACCTAGCACTAATAATTTTACACTAGAGCTGAACTAGCTCTATAACCTAGTACAAATAATTTTACACTAGAGTTGAACTAGCTCTATAACTAAATACAAATAATTTTACACTAGAGTTGAACTAGCTCTATAAGCTAGTTCAAATAATTTTACACTAGAGTTAAACTAGCTCTACAGGCTAGTTCAAATAATTTTACAATAGAGTTGCACTAGCTCTACAAGCTTGTTCAAATAGGTTTACACTAGTGTTCAACTAGCTCTACAAGCTCGTTTAAATAATTTTACACTAGAGTTGAACTAGCTCTATAACATTGTACAAATAATTTTTTACTAGAGTTGAACTAGCTCTAGAACCTAGTTCAAATAATTTTACACTAGAGTTGAACTTGCTCTACACGCTAGTTCAAATAATTTTACACTAGAGTTGAACTAGCTCTATAACCTAGTACAAAGACTTTTACACTAGAGTTGAACTAGCTCTATAACCTAGCACAAATAATTTTACACTAGAGCTGAACTAGCTCTATAACCTAGTACAAATAATTTTACACTGGAGTTGAACTAGCTCTATAACCTAGTACTAATAATTTTACACTGGAGCTAAACTAGCTCTATAACCTAGTACAAATAATTTTACACCAGAGTTGAACTAGCTCTACAAGCTAGTGCAAATAATTTTACACTAGAGTTGAACTAGCTCTACAGGCTAGTACAAATAGTTTTGCACTAGTGTTGAACTAGCTCAACAAGCTAGTTTAAATAATTTTACACTAGAGTTGGACTAGATCTATAACATAGTAAAAATAGCTTTACATTAGAGTTGAACTAGCTCTACAAGCTAGTTCAAATAATTTTACACTAGAGTTGAACTAGCTCTAGAAGCTAGTTCAAATAATTTTACACTAGAGTTGAACTAGCTCTACACGGTAGTTCAAATAATTTTACACTAGAGTTTAAGTAGTTGTATAACCTAGTTCAAATAATTTTACACTAGGAATGAACTAGGTCTATAACCTAGTACACATAATTTTACACTAGGTTGAACTAGCTCTACAAGTTAGTTCAAATAATTTAACAATAGAGTTGAACTAGCTCTATAGACTACAAGCTAGTTCAAATAGTTTTACACTAGTGTTGAACTAGATCTACAAGCTAGTTTAAATAATTTTACACTAGAGTTGAACTAGCTCTATAACCTAGTACAAATAATTCTACACTAGAGTTGAACTAGCTCTATAACCTAGCGCAAATAATTTTACACTAGAGTTGAACTAGCTATATAACCCAGTACAAATAATTTTACACTAGAGTTGAACTAGCTCTATAACCTAGTACAAATAATTTTACTAGCTCTATAACCTAGTACAAATAATTTTACACTAGAGTTGAACTAGATCTATAACCTACTACAAATAATTTTATACTAGAGTTGAACTATCTCTACAGGCTAGGTTAAATAATTATACACTAGAGTTGAACTAGCTCTATAACCTAGTACAAATAATTTTACACTAGAGTTGAACTAGCTCTACAAGCTTGTTCAAATAATTTTACACTAGTGTTCAACTATCTCTACAGGCTAGTATAAATAATTGCACACTAGAGTTGAACTAGCTCTATAACCTAGTACAAATAATTTTACACTAGAGTTGAACTAGCTCTATATCCAAGCACAAATAATTTTACACAAGAGTTGAACTAGCTCTATAACCTAGTACAAATTATTTCACACTAGAGTTGATCCAGCTCTATAACCTAGTACAAATAATTTTACACTAGAGTTGAACCAGCTCTATAACCTAATACAAATAATTGTACACTTGAGTTGAATTAGCTCTATAACCTAGTATAAACAATTTTACACTAAAGTTGAACTAGCTCTACAGGCTAGTTCAAATGATTTTACACTAGAGTTGAACTAGCTCCATAACCTAGTAGAAATAATTTTACAATTGAGTTGAACTAGCTCTACAAGCTCGTTCAAATAATTTTACACTAGAGTTGAACTATCTCTAAAAGCTATTTCAAATAATTTTACACTAGAGTGGAACTAGCTCAATAACCTAGTACAAACAATTTTACAGTAGAGCTGAACTAGCTCTACAAGCTAGTTCAAATAATTTTACACTAAGTTTAACTAGCTCTATAGGCTAGTTCAAACAGTTTTACACTAGAGTTGACCTAGCTCTATAACCTAGTACAAATAATTTTACACTAGAGTTGAACTAGCTCTATAACCTAGTACAAATAATTTTACACTAGAGTTGACCTAGCTCTATAACCTAGTACAAATAATTTTACACTAAATTGAACTAGCTCTACAAGCTAGTTCAAATAATTTAGCACTAGAGTTGGACTAGCTCTACGGCCTACAAGCTAGTTCAAATAGTTTTACACTAGTGTTGAACTAGCTCTACAAGCTAGTTTAAATAATTTTACACTAGAGTTGAACTAGCTCTATAACCTAGTACAAATAATTTTACGCTAGAGTTGAACTATCTCTACAAGCTATGTCAAATAATTTTGCACTAGATTCGAACTAGTTGTATAACCTAGTACTTATAATTTTACACTAGAGTTGAACTAGCATTATAACCTAGTACAAATAATTTTACACTAGAGTTGAACTAGCACTACAAGCTAGTTCAAATAATTTTACACTAGAGTTAAACTAGCTCTACAGGCTAGTTCAAATAATTTTACATTAGAGTTGAACTAGCTCTATAACCTAGTACAAATAATTTCACACAAGAGTTGAACTAGTTCTACAAGCTAGTTCAAACAATTTTACAGTAGAGTTAAACTAGTTCTACAGGCTAGTTCAAATAATTTTACACTAGAGTTGAACTAGCTCTATAACCTAGTACAAAGAATTTTACACTAGAGTTGAACTAGCTCTATAACCTAGCACAAAGAATTTTACACCAGAGTTGAACTAGCTCTATAACCTAGTACAAATAATTTCACACTAGAGTTGATCTAGCTCTATAACCTAGTACAAATAATTTTACACTAGAGTTGAACTAGCTCTATAACATAGTACAAATAATTTTACACTAGAGTTGAACTAGCTCTAGAAACTAGTTCAAATAATTTTGCGCAAGAGTTGAACTAGCTCTACACGCTAATCAAATAATTTTACACTAGAGTTTAACTAGCTCTATAACCTAGTACAAATAAGTTTACACAAGAAATGAACTAGCTCTATAACCTAGTACAAATAATTTTACACTAAGTTGAACTAGCTCTACAAGCTAGTTCAAATAATTTAACACTAGAGTTGAACTAGCTCTAGAGCCTACAAGCTAGTTCAAATAGTTTTACACTAGTGTTGAACTAGCTCTACAAGCTAGTTTAAATAACTTTACACTAGAGTTGAACTAGCTCTATAACCCAGTACAAATAATTTTACACTAGATTTTAACTAGCTCTACAATCTATGTTAAATAATTTTGCACTAGAGTCGAACTAGTTGTATAACCTAGTACTAATAATTTTACACTAGAGTTGTACTACCACTATAACCTAGTACAAATAATTTTACACTAGAGTTGAACTAGCTCTACAATCTAGTTTAAATAGTTTTACACTAGAGTTAAACTAGCTTCACAGGCTAGTTCAAATAATTTTACACTAGAGTTGAACTAGCTCTATAACCAAGTACAAATAATTTTACACTAGAGTTGAACTAGATCTGTAACCTAGTACAAATTATTTTACACTAGAGTTGAAGTAGCTCTACAGGCTAGGTCAAATAATTTTACACTAGAGTTGAACTAGCTCTATAAACTAGTACAAAGAATTTTACACTAGAGTTGAATTAGCTCTATAACCTAGCGCAAATAATTTTACACTAGAGTTGAACTAGCTATATAACCCAGTACAAATAATTTTACACTAGAGTTGAACTAGCTCTATAACCTAGTACAAATAATTTTACTAGCTCTATAACCTAGTACAAATAATTTTACACTAGAGTTGAACTAGATCTATAACCTACTACAAATAATTTTATACTAGAGTTGAACTATCTCTACAGGCTAGGTTAAATAATTATACACTAGAGTTGAACTAGCTCTATAACCTAGTACAAATAATTTTACACTAGAGTTGAACTAGCTCTACAAGCTTGTTCAAATAATTTTACACTAGTGTTCAACTATCTCTACAGGCTAGTATAAATAATTGCACACTAGAGTTGAACTAGCTCTATAACCTAGTACAAATAATTTTACACTAGAGTTGAACTAGCTCTATATCCAAGCACAAATAATTTTACACTAGAGTTGAACTAGCTCTATAACCTAGTACAAATTATTTCACACTAGAGTTGATCCAGCTCTATAACCTAGTACAAATAATTTTACACTAGAGTTGAACCAGCTCTATAACCTAATACAAATAATTGTACACTTGAGTTGAACTAGCTCTATAACCTAGTACAAATAATTTTACACTAGAGTTGAACTAGCTCTACAAGCTTGGTCAAATAATTTTACCCTAGTGTTGAACTAGCCTCATAACCTAGTACAAATAATTTTACACTAGAGTTGAAGTAGCTCTACAAGCTAGTTCAAATAATTTTACACTAGAGTGGAAATAGCTCTATAACCTAGTATAAACAATTTTACACTAAAGTTGAACTAGATCTACAGGCTAGTTCAAATGATTTTACACTAGAGTTGAACTAGCTCCATAACCTAGTAGAAATAATTTTACAATTGAGTTGAACTAGCTCTACAAGCTCGTTCAAATAATTTTACACTAGAGTTGAACTATCTCTAAAAGCTATTTCAAATAATTTTACACTAGAGTGGAACTAGCTCTATAACCTAGTACAAACAATTTTTACAGTAGAGCTGAACTAGCTCTACAAGCTAGTTCAAATAATTTTACACTAAGTTTAACTAGCTCTATAGGCTAGTTCAAACAGTTTTACACTAGAGTTGACCTAGCTCTATAACCTAGTACAAATAATTTTACACTAGAGTTTAACTAGCTCTATAACCTAGTACAAATAATTTTACACTAGAGTTGACCTAGCTCTATAACCTAGTACAAATAATTTTACACTAAATTGAACTAGCTCTACAAGCTAGTTCAAATAATTTAGCACTAGAGTTGGACTAGCTCTACAGCCTACAAGCTAGTTCAAATAGTTTTACACTAGTGTTGAACTAGCTCTACAAGCTAGTTCAAATAATTTTACACTAGAGTTGAACTAGCTCTATAACCTAGTATAAATAATTTTACACTAGAGTTGAATTAGCTCTACAAGCTATGTCAAATAATTTTGCACTAGAGTTGAACTAGTTGTATAACCTAGTTCAAATAATTTTACACTAGAGTTGAACTAGTTCTATAACCTAGTACAAGTAATTTTACACTAGAGTTGAACTAGCTCTACAGGCTAGGTCAAATAATTTTACACTAGAGTTGAACTAGCTCTATAATCTAGTACAAATAATTTTACACTAAAGTTGAACTAGCTATACAAGCTAGCAGAAATAAGTTTACAATATAGTTGAACTAGCTCAGTACAAAAAAATTTACACTAGAGTTGAACTAGCTCTATAACCTAGTACAAATAATTTTACACTAGAGTTGAACAAGCTCTGTAACCTAGTACGGATAATTTTACACTAGAGTTGAACTAGATCTATAACCTAGTACAAATAATTTAACACTAGAGGTGAACTAGGTCTACAGGCTAGGTCAAATAATTTTACACTAGAGTTGAACTAGCACTATAACCTAGTTCAACTAATTTTACAGTAGAGTTGAACAAGCACCATAACCTAGTACAAATAATTTTACACCAGAGTTGAACTAGTTGTACAAGCTAGATCTAATAATTTTACACTAGAGTTGAACTAGCTCTACAGGCTAGTGCAAATAGTTTTGCACTAGTGTTGAACTAGCTCAACAAGCTAGTTTAAATAATTTTACACTAGAGTTGGACTAGATCTATAACATAGTACAAATAGTTTTACATTAGAGTTGAACTAGCTCTACAAGCTAGTTCAAATAATTTTACACTAGAGTTGAACTAGCTCTAGAAGCTAGTTCAAATAATTTTACACTAGAGTTGAACTAGCTCTATAGAATACAAGCTAGTTCAAATAGTTTTACACTAGTGTTGATCTAGATCTACAAGCTAGTTCAAATAATTTTACACTAGAGTTGAACTAGCTCTATAACCTAGTACAAATAATTTTACACTAGAGTTGAACTAGCTCTACAAACTATGTCAAATAATTTTGCACTAGAGTTGAACTAGTTGTATAACCTAGTACAAATAATTTTACACTAGAGTTGAACTAGTTCTATAACCTAGTACAAATAATTTTACACTAGAGTTGAACTAGTTCTACAAGCTAGTTCAAACAATTTTACTCTAGAGTTTAACTAGTTCTATAGGCTAGTTCAAATAATTTTACACTAGAGTTGAACTAGCTCTATAACCTAGTACAAAGAATTTTACACTAGAGTTGAACTAGCTCTATAACCAAGCACAAATAATTTTACACTAGAGTTGAACTAGCTCTATAACCTAGTACAAATTATTTCACACTAGAGTTGATCCAGCTCTATAACCTAGTACAAATAATTTTACACTAGAGTTGAACCAGCTCTATAACCTAATACAAATAATTGTACACTTGAGTTGAACTAGCTCTATAACCTAGTACAAATAATTTTACACTAGAGTTGAACTAGCTCTACAAGCTTGGTCAAATAATTTTACCCTAGTGTTGAACTAGCTCTATAACCTAGTAAAAATAATTTTACACTAGAGTTGAAGTAGCTCTACAAGCTAGTTCAAATAATTTTACACTAGAGTGGAAATAGCTCTATAACCTAGTATAAACAATTTTACACTAAAGTTGAACTAGCTCTACAGGCTAGTTCAAATGATTTTACACTAGAGTTGAACTAGCTCCATAACCTAGTAGAAATAATTTTACAATTGAGTTGAACTAGCTCTACAAGCTCGTTCAAATAATTTTACACTAGAGTTGAACTGTCTCTAAAAGATATTTCAAATAATTTTACACTAGAGTGGAACTAGCTCTATAACCTAGTACAAACAATTTTACAGTAGAGCTGAACTAGCTCTATAACCTAGTACAAATAATTTTACACTAAGTTTAACTAGCTCTATAGGCTAGTTCAAACAGTTTTACACTAGAGTTGACCTAGCTCTATAACCTAGTATAAATAATTTTACACTAGAGTTGAACTAGCTCTATAACCTAGTACAAATAATTTTACACTAGAGTTGACCTAGCTCTATAACCTAGTACAAATAATTTTACACTAAATTGAACTAGCTCTACAAGCTAGTTCAAATAATTTAGCACTAGAGTTGGACTAGCTCTACAGCCTACAAGCTAGTTCAAATAGTTTTACACTAGTGTTGAACTAGCTCTACAAGCTAGGTTAAATAATTTTACACTAGAGTTGAACTAGCTCTATAACCTAGTACAAATAATTTTACCCTAGAGTTGAACTATCTCTACAAGCTATGTCAAATAATTTTGCACTAGATTCGAACTAGTTGTATAACCTAGTACTTATAATTTTACACTAGAGTTGAACTAGCATTATAACCTAGTACAAATAATTTTACACTAGAGTTGAACTAGCACTACAAGCTAGTTCAAATAATTTTACACTAGAGTTAAACTAGCTCTACAGGCTAGTTCAATTAATTTTACATTAGAGTTGAACTAGCTCTATAACCTAGTACAAATAATTTCACACAAGAGTTGAACTAGTTCTACAAGCTAGTTCAAACAATTTTACACTAGAGTTAAACTAGTTCTACAGGCTAGTTCAAATAATTTTACACTAGAGTTGAACTAGCTCTATAACCTAGTACAAAGAATTTTACACTAGAGTTGAACTAGCTCTATAACCTAGCACAAAGAATTTTACACCAGAGTTGAACTAGCTCTATAACCTAGTACAAATAATTTCACACTAGAGTTGATCTAGCTCTATAACCTAGTACAAATAATTTTACACTAGAGTTGAACTAGCTCTATAACATAGTACAAATAATTTTACACTAGAGTTGAACTAGCTCTAGAAACTAGTTCAAATAATTTTGCACAAGAGTTGAACTAGCTCTACACGCTAATCAAATAATTTTACACTAGAGTTTAACTAGCTCTATAACCTAGTACAAATAAGTTTACACAAGAAATGAACTAGCTCTATAACCTAGTACAAATAATTTTACACTAAGTTGAACTAGCTCTACAAGCTAGTTCAAATAATTTAACACTAGAGTTGAACTAGCTCTAGAGCCTACAAGCTAGTTCAAATAGTTTTACACTAGTGTTGAACTAGCTCTACAAGCTAGTTTAAATAACTTTACACTAGAGTTGAACTAGCTCTATAACCCAGTACAAATAATTTTACACTAGATTTTAACTAGCTCTACAATCTATGTTAAATAATTTTGCACTAGAGTCGAACTAGTTGTATAACCTAGTACTAATAATTTTACACTAGAGTTGTACTACCACTATAACCTAGTACAAATAATTTTACACTAGAGTTGAACTAGCTCTACAAGCTAGTTTAAATAATTTTACACTAGAGTTAAACTAGCTTCACAGGCTAGTTCAAATAATTTTACACTAGAGTTGAACTAGCTCTATAACCAAGTACAAATAATTTTACACTAGAGTTGAACTAGATCTGTAACCTAGAACAAATTATTTTACACTAGAGTTGAAGTAGCTCTACAGGCTAGGTCAAATAATTTTACACTAGAGTTGAACTAGCTCTATAAACTAGTACAAAGAATTTTACACTACAGTTGAACTAGCTCTATAACCTAGTGCAAATAATTTTACACTAGAGTTGAACTAGCTATATAACCCAGTACAAATAATTTTACACTAGAGTTGAACTAGCTCTATAACCTAGTACAAATAATTTTACTAGCTCTATAACCCAGTACAAATAATTTTACACTAGAGTTGAACTAGATCTATAACCTACTACAAATAATTTTATACTAGAGTTGAACTATCTCTACAGGCTAGGTTAAATAATTTTACACTAGAGTTGAACTAGCTCTATAACCTAGTACAAATAATTTTACACTAGAGTTGAACTAGCTCTACAAGCTTGTTCAAATAATTTTACACTAGTGTTCAACTATCTCTACAGGCTAGTATAAATAATTGCACACTAGAGTTGAACTAGCTCTATAACCTAGTACAAATAATTTTACACTAGAGTTGAGCTAACTCTATAACCTAGTACAAATAATTGAACACTAGAGTTGAAGTAGCTCTAGAAGCTAGTTCAAAAAAATTTACACTAGAGTTGAAATAGCTCTATAACCTAGTACAAATAATTTTACACTAAAGTTTAACTAGCTCTACAGGATAGTTCAAATAATTTTACACTAGAGTTGAACTAGCTCTACAAGCTATTTCAAATAATTTTACACTAGAGTTGAACTAGCTCTATAACCTAGTACAAACAATTTTACACTAGAGCTGAACTAGCTCTACAAGCTAGTTCAAATAATTTCACACTAAGTTCAACTAGCTCTATAGGCTAGTTCAAACAGTTTCACATTAGAGTTGAACTAGTTCTATAACCTAGTACAAAGACTTTTACACTAGAGTTGAACTAGCTCTATAACCTAGCACAAATAATTTTGCAATAGAG
The DNA here is from genome assembly GCF_056163025.1 of Triticum urartu. Taxonomy (NCBI): domain Eukaryota; kingdom Viridiplantae; phylum Streptophyta; class Magnoliopsida; order Poales; family Poaceae; genus Triticum; species Triticum urartu. The sequence goes on along the minus strand of NC_141875.1, from coordinate 479,890,586 downwards.
TTGAACTAGTTGTATAACCTAGTACAAATAATTTTACACTAGAGTTGAACTAGCTCTATAACCTAGTACTTATAATTTTGCACTAGAGTTGAACTACCTCTATAACCTAGTACAAATAATTTTACACTAGAGTTGAAGTAGCTCTACAAGCTAGTTCAAATAATTTTACACTAGAGTTGAAATAGCTCTATAACCTAGTACAAATAATTTTACACTAAAGTTGAACTAGCTCTACAGGCTAGTTCAAATAATTTTACACTAGAGTTGAACTAGCTCCATAACCTATTACAAACAATTTTACAATTGAGTTGAACTAGCTCTACAAGCTAGTTCAAATAATTTTACACTAGAGTTGCACTAGCTCTACAAGCTATTTCAAATAATTTTACACTAGAGTTGAACTAGCTCTATAACCTAGTATAAACAATTTTACACTAGAGCTGAACTATCTCTACAAGCTAGTTCATAATTTTACACTAAGTCCAACTAGCTATATAGGCTAGTTCAAACAGTTTTACACTAGAGTTGAACTAGCTCTATAACCTAGTACAAATAATTTTACACTAGAGTTGAACTAGCTCTTTAACCTAGTACAAATAATTTTACACTAAATTGAACTAGCTCTACAAGCTAGTTCAAATAATTTAGCACTAGAGTTGAACTAGCTCTACAGCCTACAAGCTAGTTCAAATAGTTTTACACTAGAGTTGAACTAGCTCTACAAGCTATGTCAAATAATTTTGCACTAGACTCGAACTAGTTGTATAACCTAGTACTTATAAATTTACACTAGAGTTGAACTAGCATTATAACCTAGTACAAATAATTTTACACTAGAGTTGAACTAGCACTACAAGCTAGTTCAAATAATTTTACACTAGAGTTAAACTAGCTCTATAGGCTAGTTCAAATAATTTTACACTAGAGTTGAACTAGCTCTATAACCTAGTACAAATAATTTTACACTAGAGTTGAACTTGATCTATAACCTTGTACAAATAATTTTACACTAGAGTTGGACTAGCTCTACAGGCTAGGTCAAATAATTTTACACTAGAGTTGAACTAGCTCTATAACCTAGTTCAAATAATTTTACACTAGAGTTGAACTAGCTCTATAACCTAGTTTAAATAATTTTACACTAGAATTGAACAAGCACTATAACCTAGTACAAATAATTTGACACCAAAGTTGAACTAGCTCTACAAGCTAGTGCAAATAATTTTACACTAGAGTTGAACTAGCTCGATAGGCTAGTTCAAATAGTTTTGCACTAGTGTTCAACTAGCTCAACAAGCTAGTTTAAATAATATTACACTAGAGTTGAACTAGCTCTATAACATTGTACAAATGATTTTTTACTAGAGTTGAACTAGCTCTAGAACCTAGTTCAAATAATTTTACACTAGAGTTGAACTAGCTCTACACACTAGTCCAAATAATTTTACACTAGAGTTGAACTCGCTCTATAACCTAGTACAAAGACTTTTACACTAGAGTTGAACTTGCTCTATAACCTAGCACTAATAATTTTACACTAGAGCTGAACTAGCTCTATAACCTAGTACAAATAATTTTACACTAGAGTTGAACTAGCTCTATAACTTAATACAAATAATTTTACACTAGAGTTGAACTAGCTCTACAAGCTAGTTCAAATAATTTTACACTAGAGTTAAACTAGCTCTACAGGCTAGTTCAAATAATTTTACAATAGAGTTGCACTAGCTCTACAAGCTTGTTCAAATAGGTTTACACTAGTGTTCAACTAGCTCTACAAGCTCGTTTAAATAATTTTACACTAGAGTTGAACTAACTCTATAACATTGTACAAATAATTTTTTACTAGAGTTGAACTAGCTCTAGAACCTAGTTCAAATAATTTTACACTAGAGTTGAACTTGCTCTACACGCCAGTTCAAATAATTTTACACTAGAGTTGAACTAGCTCTATAACCTAGTACAAAGACTTTTACACTAGAGTTGAACTACCTCTATAACCTAGCACAAATAATTTTACACTAGAGGTGAACTAGCTCTATAACCTAGTACAAATAATTTTACACTAGAGTTGAACTAGCTCTATAACCTAGTACTAATAATTTTACACTGGAGCTAAACTAGCTCTATAACCTAGTACAAATAATTTTACACCAGAGTTGAACTAGCTCTACAAGCTAGTGCAAATAATTTTACACTAGAGTTGAACTAGCTCGACAGGCTAGTACAAATAGTTTTGCACTAGTGTTGAACTAGCTCAACAAGCTAGTTTAAATAATTTTACACTAGAGTTGGACTAGATCTATAACATAGTACAAATAGCTTTACATTAGAGTTGAACTAGCTCTACAAGCTAGTTCAAATAATTTTACACTAGAGTTGAACTAGCTCTAGAAGCTAGTTCAAATAATTTTACACTAGAGTTGAACTAGCTCTACACGGTAGTTCAAATAATTTTACACTAGAGTTTAAGTAGTTGTATAACCTAGTTCAAATAATTTTACACTAGGAATGAACTAGGTCTATAACCTAGTACACATAATTTTACACTAGGTTGAACTAGCTCTACAAGTTAGTTCAAATAATTTAACAATAGAGTTGAACTAGCTCTATAGACTACAAGCTAGTTCAAATAGTTCTACACTAGTGTTGAACTAGATCTACAAGCTAGTTTAAATAATTTTACACTAGAGTTGAACTAGCTCTATAACCTAGTACAAATAATTTTACACTAGAGTTGAACTAGCTCTACAAGCTATGTCAAATAATTTTGCACTAGATTTGAACTAGTTGTATAACCTAGTACAAATAATTTTACACTAGAGTTGAACTAGTTCTATAACCTAGGAAAAATAATTTCACACAAGAGTTGAACTAGTTCTACAAGCTAGTTCAAACAATTTTACACTAGAGTTAAACTAGTTCTACAGGCTAGTTCAAATAATTTTACACTAGAGTTGAACTAGCTCTATAACCTAGTACAAAGAATTTTACACTAGAGTTGAACTAGCTCTACAAGCTATTTCAAATAATTTTACACTAGAGTTGAACTAGCTCTATAACCAAGTACAAATAATTTTACACTAGAGTTGAACTAGATCTGTAACCTAGTACAAATTATTTTACACTAGAGTTGAAGTAGCTCTACAGGCTAGGTCAAATAATTTTACACTAGAGTTGAACTAGCTCTATAACCTAGTACAAAGAATTTTACACTAGAGTTGAACTAGCTCTATAACCTAGCGCAAATAATTTTACACTAGAGTTGTACTAGCTATATAACCCAGTACAAATAATTTTACACTAGAGTTGAACTAGCTCTATAACCTAGTACAAATAATTTTACTAGCTCTATAACCTAGTACAAATAATTTTACACTAGAGTTGAACTAGATCTATAGCCTACTACAAATAATTTTATACTAGAGTTGAACTATCTCTACAGGCTAGGTTAAATAATTTTACACTAGAGTTGAACTAGCTCTATAACCTAGTACAAATAATTTTACACTAGAGTTGAACTAGCTCTACAAGCTTGTTCAAATAATTTTACACTAGTGTTCAACTATCTCTACAGGCTAGTATAAATAATTTCACACTAGAGTTGAACTAGCTCTATAACCTAGTACAAATAATTTTACACTGGAGTTGAACTAGCTCTATAACCTAGTACAAATAATTGAACACTAGAGTTGAAGTAGCTCTACAAGCTAGTTCAAATAATTTTACACTAGAGTTGAAATAGCTCTATAACCTAGTACAAATAGCTTTACATTAGAGTTGAACTAGCTCTATAACCTAGTACAAACAATTTTACACTAGAGCTGAACTAGCTCTACAAGCTAGTTCAAATAATTTCACACTAAGTTCAACTAGCTCTATAGGCTAGTTCAAACAGTTTTACATTAGAGTTGAACTAGTTCTATAACCTAGTACAAAGACTTTTACACTAGAGTTGAACTAGCTCTATAACCTAGCACAAATAATTTTGCACTAGAGTTGAACTAGTTGTATAACCTAGTACAAATAATTTTACACTAGAGTTGAACTAGCTCTATAACCTAGTACTTATAATTTTGCACTAGAGTTGAACTAGCTCTATAACCTAGTACTAATAATTTTACACTAGAGTTGAACTAGCTCTATAACCTAGTACAAATAATTGTACACTAGAGTTGAAGTAGCTCTACAAGCTAGTTCAAATAATTTTACACTAGAGTTGAAATAGCTCTATAACCTAGTACAAATAATCTTACACTAAAGTTGAACTAGCTCTACAGGCTAGTTCAAATAATTTTACACTAGAGTTGAACTAGCTCCATAACCTAGTACAAATAATTTTACAATTGAGTTGAACTAGCTCTACAAGCTAGTTCAAATAATTTTACACTAGAGTTGCACTAGCTCTACAAGCTATTTCAAATAATTTTACACTAGAGTTGAACTAGCTCAATAACCTAGTATAAACAATTTTACACTAGAGGTGAACTATCTCTATAAGCTAGTTCATAATTTTACACTAAGTTCAACTAGCTATATAGGCTAGTTCAAACAGTTTTACACTAGAGTTGAACTAGCTCTATAACCTAGTACAAATAATTTTACACTAGAGTTGAACTAGCTCTATAACCTAGTACAAATAATTTTACACTAAATTGAACTAGCTCTACAAGCTAGTTCAAATAATTTAGCACTAGAGTTGAACTAGCTCTACAGCCTACAAGCTAGTTCATATAGTTTTACACTAGAGTTGAACTAGCTCTACAAGCTATGTCAAATAATTTTGCACTAGACTCGAACTAGTTGTATAACCTAGTACTTATAAATTTACACTAGAGTTGAACTAGCATTATAACCTAGTACAAATAATTTTACACTAGAGTTGAACTAGCACAACAAGCTAGTTCAAATAATTTTACACTAGAGTTAAACTAGCTCTATAGGCTAGTTCAAATAATTTTACACTAGAGTTGAACTAGCTCTATAACCTAGTACAAATAATTTTACACTAGAGTTAAACTAGCTCTAGAAACTAGTTCAAATAATTTTGCACAAGAGTTGAACTAGCTCTACACGCTAATCAAATAATTTTACACTAGAGTTTAACTAGCTCTATAACCTAGTACAGATAAGTTTACACAAGAAATGAACTAGCTCTATAACCTAGTACAAATAAGTTTAAACTAAGTTGAACTAGCTCTACAAGTTAGTTCAAATAATTTAACACTAGAGTTGAACTAGCTCTAGAGCCTACAAGCTAGTTCAAATAGTTTTAAACTAGTGTTGAACTAGCTCTACAAGCTAGTTTAAATAATTTTGCACTAGAGTTGAACTAGCTCTATAACCCAGTACAAATAATTTTACACTAGAGTTGAACTAGCTCTACAATCTATGTCAAATAATTTTGCACTAGAGTCGAACTAGTTGTATAACCTAGTACTAATAATTTTACACTAGAGTTGTACTACCACTATAAGATAGTACAAATAATTTTACACTAGAGTTGAACTAGCTCTACAAGCTAGTTCAAATAATTTTACACTAGAGTTAAACTAGCTTTACAGGCTAGTTCAAATAATTTTACACTAGAGTTCAACTAGCTCTATAACCTAGTACAAATAATTTTACACTAGAGTTGAACTAGATCTGTAACCTAGTACAAATTATTTTACACTAGAGTTGAAGTAGCTATACAGGCTAGGTCAAATAATTTTACACTAGAGTTGAACTAGCTCTATAACCTAGTATAAATAATTTTACTAGCTCTATAACCTACTACAAATAATTTTACACTAGAGTTGAACTAGATCTATAACCTAGTACAAATAATTTTACACTAGAGTTGAACTATTTCTACAGGCTAGGTCAAATAATTTTACACTAGAGTTGAACTAGTTCTATAACCTAGTTCAAATAATTTTACACTAGAGTTGAACAATCACTATAACCTAGTACAAATAATTTTACACCAGAGTTGAACGAGCTCTACAAGCTAGTGCAACTAATTTTACACTAGAGTTGAACTAGCTCTACAGGCTAGTTCAAAAAGTTTTGCAATAGTGTTGAACTAGCTCAACAAGCTAGTTTAAATAATTTTACACTAGAGTTGAACTAGCTCTATAACATAGTACAAATAATATTACACTAGAGTTGAACTAGCTCTAGAAGCTAGTTCAAATAATTTTACACTAGAGTTGAACTAGCTCTACACGCTAATCAAATAATTTTACACTAGAGTTTAACTAGCTGTATAACCTAGTACAAATAATTTTACACAAGAAATGAACTAGCTCTATAACCTAGTACAAATTATTTTACACTAAGTTGAACTAGCTCTACAAGCTAGTTCAAATAATTTAACACTAGTGTTGAACTAGCTCTACAGCCTACAAGCTAGTTCAAATAGTTTTACACAAGTGTTGAACTAGCTCTACAAGCTAGTTTAAATAATTTTACACTAGAGTTGATCTAGCTCTATAACCTAATACAAATAATTTTACACTAGAGTTGAACTAGCTCTACAAGCTATTTCAAATAATTTTGCTCCAAAGTTGAACTAGTTGTATAACCTAGTACAAATAATATTACACTAGAGTTGAACTAGCTCTATAACCTACTGCAAATAATATTACACTAGAGTTGAACTAGATCTATAACCTAGTACAAATAATTTTACACTAGAGTTGAACTAGCTCTACATGTTAGGTCAAATAATTTTACACTAGAGTTGAACTAGCTCTATAACCTAGTTCAAATAATCTTACACTAGAGTTGAACAAGCACTATAACCTAGTATAAATAATTTTACACCAGAGTTGAACTAGCTCTACAAGCTAGTGCAAATAATTTTACACTAGAGTTGAACTAGCTCTATAGGCTAGTTCAAAACGTTTTGCACTAGTGTTGAACTAGCTCAACAAGCTAGTTCACATAATTTTACACTAGAGTTGAACTAGCTCTACACGCTAATCAAATAATTTTACACTAGAGTTTAACTAGCTGTATAACCTAGTACAAATTATTTTACACAAGAAATGAACTAGCTCTATAACCTTGTACAAATAATTTTACACTAAGTTGAAGTAGCTCTACAAGCTAGTTCAAATAATTTAACACTAGAGTTGAACTAGCTCTACAGCCTACAAACTAGTTCAAATAGTTTTACACTAGTGTTGAACTAGCTCTAGAAGCTAGTTTAAATAATTTTACACTAGAGTTGAACTAGCTATATAACCTAGTACAAATAATTTTACACTAGAGTTGAACTAGCTCTACAAGCTATGTCAAATAATTTTGCACTAGATTTGAACTATTTGTATAACCTAGTACAAATAATTCTACACTAGAGTTGAACTAGCTCTATAACCTAGTACAAATAATTTTACACTAGAGTTGAACTAGATCTATAACCTAGTACAAATAATTTTACACTAGAGTTGAACTAGCTCTATAACCTAGTTCAAATAATTTTACACTAGAATCGAACAAGCACTATAACCTAGTACAAATAATTTGACACCAAGGTTGAACTAGCTCTACAAGCTAGTGCAAATAATTTTACACTAGAGTTGAACTAGCTCGATAGGCTAGTTCAAATAGTTTTGCACTAGTGTTCAACTAGCTCAACAAGCTAGTTTAAATAATTTTACACTAGAGTTGAACTAGCTCTATAACTTTGTACAAATGATTTTTTACTAGAGTTGAACTAGCTCTAGAACCTAGTTCAAATAATTTTACACTAGAGTTGAACTAGCTCTACACACTAGTTCAAATAATTTTACACTAGAGTTGAACTCGCTCTATAACCTAGTACAAAGACTTTTACACTAGAGTTGAACTTGCTCTATAACCTAGCACTAATAATTTTACACTAGAGCTGAACTAGCTCTATAACCTAGTACAAATAATTTTACACTAGAGTTGAACTAGCTCTATAACTTAATACAAATAATTTTACACTAGACTTGAACTAGCTCTACAAGCTAGTTCAAATAATTTTACACTAGAGTTAAACTAGCTCTACAGGCTAGTTCAAATAATTTTACAATAGAGTAGCACTAGCTCTACAAGCTTGTTCAAATAGGTTTACACTAGTGTTCAACTAGCTCTACAAGCTCGTTTAAATAATTTTACACGAGAGATGAACTAGCTCTATAACATTGTACAAATAATTTTTTACTAGAGTTGAACTAGCTCTAGAACCTAGTTCAAATAATTTTACACTAGAGTTGAACTTGCTCTACACGCTAGTTCAAATAATTTTACACTAGAGTTGAACTAGCTCTATAACCTAGTACAAAGACTTTTTCACTAGAGTTGAACTAGCTCTATAACCTAGCACAAATAATTTTACACTAGAGCTGAACTAGCTCTATAACCAAGTACAAATAATTTTACACTAGAGTTGAACTAGCTCTATAACCTAGTACTAATAATTTTACACTGGAGCTAAACTAGCTCTATAACCTAGTACAAATAATTTTACACCAGAGTTGAACTAGCTCTACAAGCTAGTGCAAATAATTTTACACTAGAGTTGAACTAGCTCTACAGGCTAGTACAAATAGTTTTGCACTAGTGTTGAACTAGCTCAACAAGCTAGTTTAAATAATTTTACACTAGAGTTGGACTAGATCTATAACATAGTACAAATAGCTTTACATTAGAGTTGAACTAGCTCTACAAGCTAGTTCAAATAATTTTACACTAGAGTTGTACTAGCTCTAGAAGCTAGTTCAAATAATTTTACACTAGAGTTGAACTAGCTCTACACGGTAGTTCAAATAATTTTACACTAGAGTTTAAGTAGTTGTATAACCTAGTTCAAATAATTTTACACTAGGAATGAACTAGGTCTATAACCTAGTACACATAATTTTACACTAGGTTGAACTAGCTCTACAAGTTAGTTCAAATAATTTAACCATAGAGTTGAACTAGCTCAATAGACTACAAGCTAGTTCAAATAGTTTTACACTAGTGTTGAACTAGATCTACAAGCTAGTTTAAATAATTTTACACTAGAATTGAACTAGCTCTATAACCTAGTACAAATAATTTTACACTAGAGTTGAACTAGCTCTACAAGCTATGTCAAATAATTTTGCACTAGATTTGAACTAGTTGTATAACCTAGTACAAATAATTTTACACTAGAGTTGAACTAGTTCTATAACCTAGGAAAAATAATTTCACACAAGAGTTGAACTAGTTCAACAAGCTAGTTCAAACAATTTTACACTAGAGTTAAACTAGTTCTACAGGCTAGTTCAAATAATTTTACACTAGAGTTGAACTAGCTCTATAACCTAGTACAAAGAATTTTACACTAGAGTTGAACTAGCTCTATAACCTAGCACAAAGAATTTTACACCAGAGTTGAACTAGCTCTATAACCTAGTACAAATAATTTCACACTAGAGTTGATCTAGCTCTATAACCTAGTACAAATAATTTTACACTAGAGTTGAACTAGCTCTATAACCTAATACAAATAATTTTATACTAGAGTTGAACTAGCTTTACAAGCTAGTTTAAATAATTTTACACTTGAGTTGAACTAGCTCTATAACCTATTACAAATAATTTTACACTAGAGTTGAACTAGCTCTACAAGCTTGGTCAAATAATTTTACACTAGTGTTCAACTAGCTCTACAGGCTAGTATAAATAATTTCACGCTAGAGTTGAACTAGCTCTATAACCTAGTACAAATAATTTTACACTAGAGTTGAACTAGCTCAATAACCTAGTACAAATAATTTTACACTAGAGTTGAAGTAGCTCTACAAGCTAGTTCGAATAATTTTACACTAGAGTTGAAATAGCTCTATAACCTAGTACAAATAATTTTACACTAAAGTTGAACTAGCTCTACTGGCTAGTTCAAATAATTTTACACCAGAGTTGAACTAGCTCCATAACCTAGTACAAATAATTTTACAATTGAGTTGAACTAGCTCTACAAGCTAGTTCAAATAATTTTACACTAGAGTTGAACTAGCTCTACAAGCTATTTCAAATAATTTTACACTAGAGTTGAACTAGCTCTATAACCTAGTACAAATAATTTTACACTAGAGCTGAACTAGCCCTACAAACTAGTTCAAATAATTTTACACTAAGTTCAACTAGCTCTATAGGCTAGTTCAAATAGTTTTACACTAGAGTTAAACTAGCTCTATAACCTAGTACAAATAATTTTACACTAGAGTTGAACTAGATCTATAACCTAGTACAAATAATTTTACACTAGAGTTGAACTAGCTCTATAACCTAGTTCAAATAATTTTACACTAGAGTTGAACAAGCACTATAACCTAGTACAAATAATTTGACACCAAAGTTGAGCTAGCTCTACAAGCTAGTGCAAATAATTTTACACTAGAGTTGAACTAGCTCTACAGGCTAGTTCAAATAGTTTTGCACTGTTGGAAATATGCCCTAGAGGCAATAATAAAAGGATTATTATTATATTTCCTTATTCATGATAATTGTCTTTTATTCATGCTATAATTGTGTTATCCGGAAATCGTAATACATGTGTGAATGCATAGACACCAACATGTCCCTAGTAAGCCTCTAGTTGACTAGCTCGTTGATCAATAGATAATCATGGTTTCCTGACTATGACATTGGATGTCATTGATAACGAGATCACATCATTAGGAGAATGATGTGATGGACAAGACCCAATCCTAAACATAGCACAAGATCATATAGTTCGTTTCCTAGAGTTTTTCCAATGTCAAGTATCTTTTCCTTGGACCATGAGATCGTGTAACTCCCGGATACCGTAGGAGTGCTTTGGGTGTACCAAACGTCACAACGTAACTGGGTGACTATAAAGGTATACTACGGGTATCTCCGAAAGTGTCTGTTGGGTTGACACGGATCAAGACTGGGATTTGTCACTCCATATGACGGAGAGGTATCTCTGGGCCCACTCGGTAATGCATCATCATAATGAGCTCAAAGTGACCAAGTGTCTAGTCACGGGATCGTGCATTACGGTACGAGTAAAGTGACTTGCCGGTAACGAGATTGAACGAGGTATTGGGATACCAACGATCGAATCTCGGGCAAGTAACATACCGATTGACAAAGGGAATTGTATACGGGGTTGCTTGAATCCTCGACATCGTGGTTCATCCGATGAGATCATCGAGGAGCATGTGGGAGCCAACATGGGTATCCAGATCCCGCTGTTGGTTATTCACCGGAGAGTCGTCTCGGTCATGTCTACATGTCTCCCGAACCCGTAGGGTCTACACACTTAAGGTTCGGTGACGCTAGGGTTGTAGAGATATGAGTATGCAGTAACCCGAAAGTTGTTCGGAGTCCCGGATGAGATCACGGACGTCACGAGCAGTTCCGGAATGGTCCGGAGGTGAAGAATTATATATAGGAAGTGCAGTTTCGGCCATCGGGAGAGTTTCGGGGGTCAACGGTATTGTACCGGGACCACCGGAAGGGTCCCGGGGGCCCACCGGGTGGGGCCACCCATCCTGGAGGGCCCCATGGGCTGAAGTGGGGAGGGAACTAGCCCATAGTGGGCTGGTGCGCCCCCCCTTGGGCCCCCCATGCGCCTAGGGTTGGGAACCCTAGGGGATGGGGCGCCTCCACTTGCCTTGGGGGGCACTCCACCCCCTTGGCCGCCCCCCCCCCCTAGGAGATCCCATCTCCTAGGGCTGGCGCACCCCCCTAGGGGGGCCTATATAAAGGGGGGGAGGGCAGCCACACCCTGAAGTCTTGGCACCTCCCTCTCCCCTGCTACACCTCTCCCTCTCGCAGAAGCTCGGCGAAGCCCTGCTGCGGTGACTGCTGCATCCACCACCACGCCGTCGTGCTGCTGGATCTTCATCAACCTCTCCTTCCCCCTTGCTGGATCAAGAAGGAGGAGACGTCACACTAACCGTACATGTGTTGAACGCGGAGGTGCCGTCCGTTCGGCGCTAGGATCTCCGGTGATTTGGATCACGACGAGTACGACTCCCTCATCCCCGTTCTTTGAACGCTTCCGCTCGCGATCTACAAAGGTATGTAGATGCATATGATCACTCCTTGCTAGATGAACTCATAGATGGATCTTGGTGAAAACGTAGGAAAAAATTTTGTTTTCTGCAACGTTCCCCAACAGTGGCATCATGAGCTAGGTCTATGCGTAGTTCTCTTTGCACGAGTAGAACACAATTTGTTGTGGGCGTAGATGTTGTCAACTTTCTTGCTGCTACTAGTCTTATTTTGCTTCAGCGGTATTGTGGGATGAAGCGGCCCGGACCAACCTTACACGTACGCTTACGTGAGACCGGTTCCACCGACTGACATGCACTAGTTGCATAAGGTGGCTGGCGGGTGTTTGTCTCTCCCACTTTAGTTGGAGCGGATTCGACGAAAAGGGTCCTTATGAAGGGTAAATAGAAGTTGACAAATCACGTTGTGGCTTTCACGTAGGTAAGAAAACGTTCTTGCTAGAACCCTCTTGCAGCCACATAAAACTTGCAACAACAATTAGAGGACGTCTAACTTGTTTTTGCAGCAAGTGTTTTGTGATGTGATATGGCCAAAGTTGTGATGAATGATGAATGATATATGTGATGTATGAGATCATGTTCTTGTAATAGGAATCACGACTTGCATGTCGATGAGTATGACAACCGGCAGGAGCCATAGGAGTTCTATTTATATGAGAGATATGTTTTATGGTCATGCTCCTATGGTGAATGGTTTATTCTTAATGAATCTCGAGCGTAACGCTACACATATTCATAGTGTGAGTACCAAAAGATGTAAGGTTGATAATGATAGTCCCACATATTTGTGGCACTGCCGCCTTGGTCACATAGGTGTCAAACGCATGAAGAAGCTCCATGCTGATGGACTTTTAGAGTCTCTTGATTATGAATCATTTGACACGTGCGAACCATGCCTCATGGGTAAAATGACCAAGACTCCGTTCTCAGGAACAATGGAGCGAGCAACCAACTTATTGGAAATCATACATACTGATGTGTGCGGTCCAATGAGCGTTGAGGCTCGCGGTGGCTATCGTTATGTTCTCACCCTCACTGATGACTTGAGTAGATATGGGTATATCTACTTAATGAAACACAAGTCTGAAACCTTTGAAAAGTTCAAGGAATTTCAGAGTGAGGTTGAGAATCAACGTGACAGGAAGATCAAGTTTCTACGATCAAATCATGGAGGAGAATACTTGAGTCACGAATTTAGCACACACTTAAGAAAATGTGGAATAGTTTCACAACGCACGCCGCCTGGAACACCTCAGTGTAACGGTGTGTCCGAACGTCGTAATCGCACTCTATTAGATATGGTACGATCTATGATGTCTCTTACCGATTTACCGCTATCTTTTTGGGGCTATGCTTTAGAGACTGCCGCATTCACTTTAAATAGGGCTCCGTCGAAATCCGTTGAGACGACACCATATGAATTATGGTTTAGGAAGAAACCTAAGCTGTCGTTTCTAAAAGTTTGGGAATGCGATGCTTATGTCAAGAAACTTCAACCTGAAAAGCTCGAACCCAAGTCGGAAAAATGCGTCTTCATAGGATACCCAAAAGAAACTATTGGGTACACCTTCTACCTCAGATCCGAAGGCAAGATCTTTGTTGCCAAGAATGGGTCCTTTCTAGAGAAAGAGTTTCTCTCGAAAGAAGTAAGTGGGAGGAAAGTAGAGCTTGATGAAGTATTACCTCTTGAACCGGAAAATGGCGCAACTCAAGAAAATGTTCCTGAGGTGCCTGCACCGACTAGAGAGGAAGTTAATGATAATGATCAAGGTACTTCTGATCAAGCTCCTACTGAAATTCGAAGGTCCACAAGGACACGTTCCGCACCAGAGTGGTACGGCAACCCTGTCTTGGAAATCATGTTGTTAGACAACGGTGAACCTTCGAACTATGAAGAAGCGATGGCGGGCCCGGATTCCGACAAATGGCTAGAAGCCATGAAATCCGAGATAGGATCCATGTATGAAAATGAAGTATGGACTTTGACTGACTTGCCCGTTGAACGGCGAGCCATAGAAAATAAATGGATCTTTAAGAAGAAGACAGACGCGGATGGTAATGTGACCATCTATAAAGCTCGACTTGTCGCTAAGGGTTATCGACAAGTTCAAGGGGTTGACTACGATGAGACTTTCTCACCGGTAGCGAAGCTAAAGTCTGTCCGAATCATGTTAGCAATTGCCGCATTCTACGATTATGAGATATGGCAAATGGACGTCAAAACGGCATTCCTTAATGGTTTCCTTAAGGAAGAATTGTATATGATGCAGCCGGAAGGTTTTGTCGATCCTAAGAATGCTGACAAGGTGTGCAAGCTCCAACGCTCGATTTATGGGCTGGTGCAAGCATCTCGGAGTTGGAACATTCGCTTTGATGAGATGATCAAAGCGTTTGGGTTTACGCAGACTTATGGAGAAGCCTGCGTTTACAAGAAAGTGAGTGGGAGCTCTGTAGCATTTCTCATACTATATGTAGATGACATACTTTTGATGGGAAATGATATAGAACTCTTGGACAGCATCAAGGCCTACTTGAATAAGAGTTTTTCAATGAAGGACCTTGGAGAAGCTGCTTATATATTAGGCATTAAAATCTATAGAGATAGATCGAGACGCCTCATAGGTCTTTCACAAAGCACATACCTTGACAAGATATTGAAGAAGTTCAATATGGATCAATCTAAGAAGGGGTTCTTGCCTGTGTTACAAGGTATGAAATTGAGCTCAGCTCAATGTCCGACCACGGCAGAAGATATAGAAGAGATGAGGGTCATCCCCTATGCATCAACCATAGGTTCTATTATGTATGCCATGCTGTGTACCAGACCTGATGTAAACCTTGCCGTAAGTTTGGTAGGAAGGTACCAAAGTAATCCCGGCAAGGAACACTGGACAGCGGTCAAGAATATCCTGAAGTACCTGAAAAGGACTAAGGAAATGTTTCTCGTTTATGGAGGTGACGAAGAGCTCGTCGTAAAGGGTTACGTCGACGCTAGCTTCGACACAGATCTGGATGACTCTAAGTCACAAACCGGATACGTGTATATTTTGAATGGTGGGGCAGTAAGCTGGTGCAGTTGCAAGCAAAGCGTCGTGGCGGGATCTACATGTGAAGCGGAGTACATGGCAGCCTCGGAGGCAGCAAATGAAGCAATATGGGTGAAGGAGTTCATCACCGACCTAGGAGTCATACCCAATGCGTCGGGGCCAATCAAACTTTTCTGTGACAACACTGGAGCTATTGCACTTGCCAAGGAGCCCAGGTTTCACAAGAAGACAAGGCACATCAAGCGTCGCTTCAACTCCATTCGTGAAAATGTTCAAGATGGAGACATAGATATTTGTAAAGTACATACGGACCTGAATGTAGCAGATCCGTTGACTAAACCTCTCCCTAAGAGCAAAACATGATCAACACCAGAATTCCATGGGTGTTCAATTCATCACAATGTAACTAGATTATTGACTCTAGTGCAAGTGGGAGACTGTTGGAAATATGCCCTAGAGGCAATAATAAAAGCATTATTATTATATTTCCTTATTCATGATAATTGTCTTTATTCATGCTATAATTGTGTTATCCGGAAATTGTAATACATGTGTGAATAACAGACACCAACATGTCCCTAGTAAGCCTCTAGTTGACTAGCTCGTTGATCAACAGATAGTTATGGTTTCCTGACTATGGACATTGGATGTCATTGATAATGAGATCACATCATTAGGAGAATGATGTGATGGACAAGACCCAATCCTAAACATAGCACAAGATCGTATAGTTCGTTTGCTAGAGTTTTTCCAATGTCAAGTATCTTTTCCTTAGACCATGAGATCGTGTAACTCCCGGATACCGTAGGAGTGCTTTGGGTATACCAAACGTCACAACGTAACTGGGTGGCTATAAAGGTATACTACGGGTATCTCCGAAAGTGTCTGTTGGGTTGACACGGATCAAGACTGGGATTTGTCACTCCGTATGACGGAGAGGTATCACTGGGCCCACTCGGTAATGCATCATCATAATGAGCTCAAAGTGACCAAGTGTCTGGTCACGGGATCATGCATTACGGTACGAGTAAAGTGACTTGCCGGTAACGAGATTGAACGAGGTATTGGGATACCGACGATCGAATCTCGGGCAAGTAACATATCGATTGACAAAGGGAATTGCATACGGGGTTGATTGAATCCTCGACATCGTGGTTCATCCGATGAGATCATCGTGGAGCATGTGGGAGCCAACATGGGTATCCAGATCCCGCTGTTGGTTATTGACCGGAGAGTCGTCTCGGTCATGTCTGCTTGTCTCCCGAACCCGTAGGGTCTACACACTTAAGGTTCGGCGACGCTAGGGTTGTGAAGATATGTATATGCAGTAACCCGAATGTTGTTCGGAGTCCCAGATGAGATCCCGGACGTCACGAGGAGTTCCGGAATGGTCCGGAGGTAAAGAATTATATATAGGAAGTGTTGTTTCGGCCATCGGGACAAGTTTCGGGGTTATCGGTATTGTACCAGGACCACCGGAAGGGTCCCGGGGGCCCACCGGGTGGGGCCACCTATCCCGGGGGGGCACATGGGCTGTAGGGGGTGCGCCTTGGCATACATGGGCCAAGGGCACCAGCCCTAAAAGCCCATGCGCCTAGGGTTCCACAAAAGGGAAGAGTCCCAATGGTGGAAGGCACCTCTAGGTGCCTTTGGGGGGAGGGAAACCTCCCCTTGGCCGCCGCACCTAGGAGATTGGATCTCCTAGGCTGGCGCACCACCCCCCCTTGGCCCTCCTATATATAGTGGGGGAGAGGAGGGACTTCATACCTCAGCCTTGGCGCCTCCCTCTCTCCCCGTTACGTCTCTCTCTCGTAGTATAGGCGAAGCCCTGCTACTGTGACGCCCTGCATCCACCACCACGCCGTCGTGTTGCTGGATCTTCATCAACCTCTCCTTCCCCCCTTGCTGGATCAAGAAGGAGGAGACGTCTCCCGTCCCGTATGTGTGTTGAACACGGAGGTGCCGTCCGTTCGGCGCTTGGTCATCGGTGATTTGGATCACGTCGTGTTCGACTACATCATCACCGTTCTTTGAACGCTTCCGCACGCGATCTACAAAGGTATGTAGATGCATCCGATGACTCGTTGCTAGATGAACTCCTAGATGGATCTTGGTGTAACGAGTAGCAAAATTTTTGTTTTCTGCAACGTTCCCCAACACTTTCTCCACAACTCGCGCCCGATGTCGTCCTCGCCATCGCTGCCGTCGCCCTTGCGCTCACCATCGCCCCCGCCATCGAGGAGCTAGCCTAGGAGCTCCGCCAGCCACACCTTCTTCTACCTCTCCACTGGATCGGGGTCGGGGAGCTACAACCACGACGACCCCTTCGTCTCCGTCTCCGTCGGCCGCCGTTAGCTCCGCCCGGTCCGTCGCCGTTCTGCAGCTTCTAAGCCATCGACGGGCCTCCGTGCGCCTGCTACGTGAACCCCGCGCCTTACCTTCCCTCTCCGGCGACGCTCCCCCCCCCCCCGTAGTTCGCTCGCCGCTGCTGTCGAAGCTTGGCCCCGCCGCGGAGCTCCTCGTCATCGCTACCGACGCCGTCGAGCTCAACCGAGCCCCGCGTCGCGCTCAGGGCCTCGCGGCGACGTCGCCCGCGCCCTTAAATGCCTTGCCGCGTGCAGCGACATCGACCCCGTCGAACGGCCGAGGGCGCCACCGCTGCAGCTAGTCGTCGGCGCCCTTCCCCGCCTCTCCAGCTGCTGCCGCGGCCGTCCCTAGACGCGACTCATCGCTCCCTTTCAAACGTGCCCTTCCGCGTGTCTGATGGACGTTGGGGGACGAATCCCACCCGGCTCCGGCGTAGATCTACCGCGGAAGAGGCTCGCCGGAGCTCTCTCCGGCGCCACGCCGACGTGGCCACCTGGGGCCACCCCGCTGAGTCACTGACCAGTGGGCCCGGCCCCCCTGTTGACCAGTTGACTAAGTCAACTATGATGACTGGGCGGGCCCTGACAATGACATGTGGGTCCCGCCTGTTAAAATGTTTTTTATAAATAACTAAATTGGTTAATTAATTAAATTAATTAGTTGAAACACTAATTATCCACTGACTAGTAGGCCTCCCCACTAATTAGATTAAACTAACTCAGCTAATTAAACCACTATCAATGACATGTGGGTCCCACTGGACCCACAGGTCAGTTTTGACTCCAGTCAGCGGACTGTTGACTGCTGATGTCACCTCTATGTCATGTTGACGTCACCAGACACTGTTTTGGATAATGTTTATTAAATAATTAAATAAATCCTAAAAATGATTTAAATCTTTTAAAATTAATATAAAATAAACCGTAGCTCGGATGGAAAAACTTTGTACATGAAAGTTGCTCAGAACGACGAGACAAATCCGGATACGCAACCCGTTCGTCCGCCACGCATCCCTAGCATAGCAAACACGCAACTTTCCCCCTCCGGTTCACCTACCTGAAAACGCGAAACACCGGGGATACTTTCCCGGATGTTTCCCCCCTTTTCCCTGTATCACTTAGTACCGCGTCAGGTCACCCCTAGCACAACGTAATGCCGCATCTTGCTTTTTGTTACATTGATTGCTCTGTTATTTATTGTGTTCCCCCTCCGTTACTTCTTTCCGCTAGGCCCCGAGACTGTCGGAGACACCTAGTTCAACTACGGTGTTGACGACCCCTCTCTCTTGCCAGAGCAACCAGGCAAGCCGCCCCCTTGATCACCAGATATCGCCTATTCATTCTCTCTACTGCTTGCATTAGAGTAGTGTAGCATGTTACTGCTTTTGGTTAATCCTATTCTGCTGCATAGCCTGTCTTTGTTGCTACATTTGTTACCTTTACCTGCTATCCTAATGCTTAGTATAGGATGCTAGTGTTCCATCAGTGGCCCTACACTCTTGTCCGTCTTCCATGCTATACTACTGGGTCGTGATCACTCGGGAGGTGATCACGGGCATATGCTATATACTTTATAATGTTACATTACTTATGATATTGCTCGGAGATGAGGGCTGAAGGGGCAGGTGGCTCCATCCCGGTAGAGGTGGGCTTGGGTTCCCGACGGCCCCCGACTGTTACTTTGAGGCGGAGCGACAGGGCAGGTTGAGACCACCTAGGAGAGAGGTGGGCCTGGCCCTGGTCAGCGTTCGTGTTGACTTCAAGATAACACGCTTAACGAGATCTTGGTATTTGATCTGAGTCTGGCTACTGGCCTATACGCACTAACCAACTACACGGGAACAGTTATGGGCACTCGACGTCGTGGTATCAGCCGAAGCCTTCGTGACGTCAACGACTGAGCGACGCGCGCCGGGTTGGACCGCATAACGTAACTTCCTTTGTAATGGAGGTTGCTAGGTCTGCTCTCCGGCCGCCCTCGCAGCGTGCAGGTGTGCAATGGGCGATGGGCCTAGACCCCTATGCCATAGGATTTAGACCGGTGTGCTGACCTCTCTGTTGTGCCTAGGTAGGGCTGCAACGTGTTGATCGTCCAAGGCCGGGCATGACCCAGGAAAGTGTGTTCGGACAAAGGGGATCGAGCGTGTTGGGAAATGTGGTGCACCCCTGCAGGGAAGTTAATCTATTCGAATAGCCGTGATCTTCGGTAACAGGACGACTTGGAGTTGTACCTTGACCTTATGACAACTAGAATCGGATACTTAATAAAACACACCCTTCCAAGTGCCAGATACAACCGGTGATCGCTCTCTCACAGGGCGACGAGGGGAGAATCATCGGTTAGGATTATGATATGCGATGTTACTTGGTGAACTTACCATCTACTCTCTTCTACATGCTGCAAAATGGAGGTTGCCAGAAGCATAGTCTTCGACAGGACTAGCTATCCCCCTCTTATTCTGGCATTCTGCAATTCAGTCCACATATGTTACCCCCTTTTCCATTTGATACCAATGCATACATATGTAGTGTAGCTCCTTGCTTGCGAGTACTTTGGATGAGTACTCACGGTTGCTTTGTTCCCCCTTTTCCCCCTTTCTATACTCGGTTGCTGCGACCAGACGACGGAGCCCAGGAGCCAGAAGCCACCGTCGACGACGACTCCTACTACACTGGAGGTGCCTACTACTACATGCAGCCCGCCGCCGACGACCAGGAGTAGTTTAGGAGGATCCCAGGCAAGAGGTCTGCGCCTCTTTCGACCTGTATCCCAGTTTGTGCTAGCCTTCTTAAGGCAAACTTGTTTAACTTATGTTTGTACTCAGATATTGTTGCTTCCGCTGACTCATCTATGATCGAGCTCTTGTATTCGAGCCCTCGAGGCCCCTGGCTTGTAATATGATGCTCGTATGACTTATTTTATTTGTAGAGCTGTGTTGTGATATCTTCCCGTGAGTCCCTGATCTTGATCGTACACGTTTGCGTGTATGATTAGTGTACGGTCAAATTGGGGGCGTCACACCTTTCTTCACGAGGAATCCCTTCAAAGTATCATACCACGCCCGTGGGCCTGCTTGAGGCCATAGAGGGCCTTATTGAGTCTGAAGACTTTGTCAGGATGCTTTGGATCTTCAAAACCTGGGGGTTGTGCAACATATATTTCTTCCTCAAGCTTACCATTGAGGAATACACTTTTCACATCCATTTCATATAAAGTGATATCATGATGGTTAGCATAAGCAAGTAATATGCGAATAGCCTCAAGTCTAGCAACAGGTGCAAAAGTTTCATCAAAGTCAATTCCTTCAACCTGTGTGTAGCCTTGAGCTACAAGTCGTGCTTTATTCCTCACCACAAGGCCATTTTCATCTTGCTTGTTACGGTAGATCCACTTTGTGTCGATGATATTGTGCTTGCGAGGATCTGGACGTTTGACCAGTTCCCAGACGTTGTTGAGCTCGAACTGATGTAATTCTTCTTGCATGGCCTGAATCCACTCAGGCTCCAGAAATGCTTCATCTACCTTAGTGGGCTCTGTGATAGAGATGAAAGCAAAGTGCCCACAAAAGTTAGATAAATGTGAAGCTCTTGAGCGTGTGAGAGGACCTGGAATGTTGATGTCGCTGATGATTTTCTCAATTTGCACTTCATTTGCGACGCGAGGATGAGCGGGTTGACGTTGAGGAATTTGATCAGCATTTTCTTCAACACCATTTTCCTTAGGTGCACCAGCATGACGTTCTTCATGTTCTAGAATAACTTCTTCAGCAGGTTCTTCAGTAGGAATGACATCCTCTGTAGCCTTGAGCTTAATAGATTCCTCGGGAGGTATTTCATCTGTCACAGGAGGTAGGTGCTCTCTTTGCGAGCCATTAGTCTCATCGAACCGCACATCTACAGTTTCAACAACCTTGTGATGACAGGTGTTGAAGACTCTGTAGGTGTGCGAGTCCTTACCATAACCGAGCATAAAACCTTCATGTGCTTTCGGTGCAAATTTAGAACTGTGATGATAATATCTAATCCAACATTTAGCACCAAAGACTTTGATATAACTCACATTGGGTTTCTTGTCAATGAGGAGTTCATAGGCAGTCTTCTTGAAGAATTTGTGAAGATATACTCTGTTGATGATGTGGCACGCAGTATCAATTGCCTCAGGCCAGAAGCAAGGAGGCGTCTTGTACTCATCAAGCATAGTGCGGGCCATCTCAACAAGAGTTCTATTCTTGCGCTCCACGACGCCATTTTGCTGAGGAGTATAGGGAGCAGAAAGCTCATGAGTGATACCAAGTTCATTAAGATAATCATCAAGGCCAGTGTTCTTGAACTCAGTTCCATTATCACTTCTGATGTGCTTGATCTTCACACCAAAGTTGGTTGAAGCCCTCGAGGAAAATCGTTTGAAGACTTCCTGCACTTCAATTTTGTAAGTGATAATATGGACCCATGTACATCGAGAGTAATCATCAACAATGACAAAGCCATATAAGGATGCAACATTGGTAAATGTGGCATAGTGGGTAGGGCCAAAGAGATCCATGTGAAGCAATTCAAATGGTCGAGTAGTAGTCATGATAGTCTTTGTTGGATGCTTGGCCTTGGTCATCTTTCCAGCTTCACAGGCTCCGCATAAGTGATCCTTGAGGAATTTGACATTTTCAATGCCAATGGCATGCTTCTTCTTCGTGAGCATGTGCAGATTCCTCATGCCAGCATGACCAAGTCGTCAATGCCATAACCAGCCTTCTGAAGCTTTTGCAAGTAGACATGTAGCAGGTTGTGGTCCTGTAGAGAAATCAACAATATACAAATCTCCTCTCCTAAAGCCTTCGAATACTTTGGAATTGTCAGCTTCCATGATCACAACACAATGATACTTGCCAAAGACAACCACCATATCAAGATCACAAAGCATTGAGACAGACATGAGGTTGAACCCTAAGGACTCAACAAGCATGACTTTGTCCATGTGTCGATCCTTTGAGATTGCAACCTTACCTAGGCCCAATACCTTGCTTTTGCCCTTGTCAGCATAGGTGATGTGCTTCATATGTGATGGAGATAAAGTAGTGTCCATCAATAAGCTCCTGTCACCAGTCATGTGATTTGTACATCCACTATCGAGGACCCACTCAGTGGCTTTGGGTTGATCATCCTGCAGATGAATTAGTGCAACTTACGAACTCATATACTTCATCAGTGAAGAATATGACATCAATTTCATCAGACAATAGAACAGATAAAACAGTATGAGGACGTGAGAAATGAAAATTCATTTCTTCATGACTAGCTTGCGTCCTTTCAAGCATATTCAGGTCTCCAGCAAATTCATCAGACGTTTAAGTTCGTCTGGAGACCTGACCCTGCATAAGAGGTTAGTTCTTTTTCTTCACCACACACACCTGAAGGGGTGGCAAAGAGTTCATCATTCTGCGAGCTCCATAAGAGAAAGGCGGCATAGATGCCAATCCACTTCGTTTCACATAAGAGTGGTTAGGATAAGCATAAGAGTAAGTAGAGAAATTCTCCGAGGACTTATGAACATAATGATTTGAAGAATGATGCGCATATCCATAATCCTTAGATCTTCCCTGTGAAACAGACGGGTTAGCACGATGATGTTCATATGAGGACTTTGATCCTTTTGAGGAATTTGATCCACGTGAGGAGTTTGGTCTGTATGAGGACTTGGGTCCATATGAAGAATTTGGTCTGGGGTTCCTATTCTTCACAGGTGGTGTCATGATGACATTCACCTGAAGATTTTCAAGGCACCTTTTGGGAACCCAGATTTTCTTCATAGGAGGACCGTTCCTGCAGTTAGTACCAACATATCTAGCAAATACTTCACCATTCTGATTTTTGAACAGCTTATAGTTGGAGTCAGTTGACTCATCAGAAGAATATGAAGATTCACATGTAAAGCCAGATAAGGTAGATGGTGTTGGAAATATGCCCTAGAGGCAATAATAAATTAGTTATTATTATATTTCCTTGTTCATGATAATCGTTTATTATCCATGCTAGAATTGTATTGATAGGAAACTCAGATACATGTGTGGATACATAGACAACACCATGTCCCTAGTAAGCCTCTAGTTGACTAGCTCGTTGATCAATAGATGGTTACGGTTTCCTGACCATGGACATTGGATGTCATTGATAACGGGATCACATCATTAGGAGAATGATGTGATGGACAAAGACCCAATCCTAAGCCTAGCACAAGATCATGTAGTTCGTATGCTAAAGCTTTTCTAATGTCAAGTATCATTTTCTTAGACCATGAGATTGTGCAACTCCCGGATACCGTAGGAGTGCTTTGGGTGTGCCAAACGTCACAACGTAACTGGGTGGCTATAAAGGTACACTACAGGTATCTCCGAAAGTGTCTGTTGGGTTGGCACGAATCGAGACTGGGATTTGTCACTCCGTGTAAACGGAGAGGTATCTCTGGGCCCACTCGGTAGGACATCATCATAATGTGCACAATGTGATCAAGGAGTTGATCACGGGATGATGTGTTACGAAATGAGTAAAGAGACTTGCCGGTAACGAGATTGAACAAGGTATCGGGATACCGACGATCGAATCTCGGGCAAGTATCGTACCGCTAGACAAAGGAAATTGTATACGGGATTGATTAAGTCCTTGACATCGTGGTTCATCCGATGAGATCATCGTGGAACATGTGGGAGCCAACATGGGTATCCAGATCCCGCTGTTGGTTATTGACCGGAGAGTCATCTCGGTCATGTCTGCATGTCTCCCGAACCCGTAGGGTCTACACACTTAAGGTTCGGTGACGCTAGGGTTATAGACATATTAGTATGCGGTAACCCGAAAGTTGTTCGGAGTCCCGGATGAGATCCCGTACGTCACGAGGAGTTCCGGAATGGTCCGGGGGTAAAGATTTATATATGGGAAGTCCTATTTCGGCCATCGGGACAAGTTTCGGGGTCACCGGTATTGTACTGGGACCACCGGAAGGGTCCCGGGGGTCCACCGGGTGGGGCCACCTGCCCCGGGGGCCACATGGGCTGTAGGGGGTGCGCCTTGGCCTATATGGGCCAAGGGCACCAGCCCCAAGAGGCCCATGCGCCAAGAGAAGAGGGAAAGGAAGAGTCATAAAGGGGGAAGGCACCTCCGAGGTGCCTTGGGGAGGAGGGACTCCTCCCTGGCCGCACCCTTCCTTGGAGGAAGGGCCAAGGCTGCGCCCCCCCCCTCTCCCTTGGCCCTATATATAGTGGGGGAAGGGAGGGCAGCACAACCCCGAGCCCTGGCGCCTCCCTCTCCCTCCCATGACACATCTTCCTCCTCCCACAGCGCTTGGCGAAGCCCTGTTGGAATCCCGCTACTTCCACCACCACGCCGTCGTGCTGCTGGATCTCCATCAACCTCTCCTCCCCCCTTGCTGGATCAAGAAGGAGGAGACTTCGCTGCTCCGTACGTGTGTTGAACGCGGAGGTGCCGTCCGTTCGGCGCTAGGATCATCGGTGATTTGGATCACGACGAGTACGACTCCATCAACCCCGTTCTCTTGAACGCTTCCGCGCGCGATCTACAAGGGTATGTAGATCCACTCCTCCCTCGTTGCTAGATGACTCCATAGATTGATCTTGGTGACACGTAGGAAAATTTTGAATTATTTCTATGTTCCCCAACAGTGGCATCATGAGCTAGGTCTATGCGTAGTTTCTATGCACGAGTAGAACACAAAGTAGTTGTGGGCGTTGATTTTGTTCAATATGCTTACCGTTACTAGTCCAATCTTGATTCGGCAGCATTGTGGGATGAAGCGGCCCGGACCGACCTTACACGTACTCTTACGTGAGACTGGTTCCACCGACTGACATGCACTAGTTGCATAAGGTGGCTAGCGGGTGTCTATCTCTCCCACTTTAGTCGGATCGGATTCGATGAAAAGGGTCCTTATGAAGGGTAAATAGCAATTGGCATATCACATTGTGGTTTTTGCGTAGGTAAGAAACGTTCTTGCTAGAAACCCATAGCAGCCACGTAAAACATGCAAACAACAATTAGAGGACGTCTAACTTGTTTTTGCAGGGTATGCTATGTGATGTGATATGGCCAAGAAGAATGTGATGAATGATATGTGATGTATGAGATGATCATGTTCTTGTAATAGGAATCACGACTTGCATGTCGATGAGTATGACAACCGGCAGGAGCCATAGGAGTTGTCTTAATTTATTTATGACCTGCGTGTCAACATAAACGTCGTGTAATTACTTTACTTTATTGCTAACCGTTAGCTGTAGTAGTAGAAGTAATAGTTGGCGAGGCAACTTCATGGAGACACGATGATGGAGATCATGATGATGGAGATCATGGTGTCATGCCGGTGACGATGATGATCATGGAGCCCCGAAGATGGAGATCAAAAGGAGCAAAGTGATGATGGCCATATCATGTCACTTTTGATTGCATGTGATGTTTATCATGTTTATACATCTTATTTGCTTAGAACGACGGTAGTAAATAAGATGATCCCTCATTAAAATTTCAAGAAAGTGTCCCCCCTAACTGTGCACCATTGTGAAAGTTCGTCGTTTCGAAGCACCACCTGATGATCGGGTGTATAGATTCTTACGTTCGAATACAACGGGTGTTGACGAGCCTAGCATGCACAGACATGGCCTCGGAACACATGCAAAACACTTAGGTTGACTTGACGAGCCTAGCATGTACAGACATGGCCTCGGAACACAAGAGACCGAAAGGTCAAGCATGAGTCATATGGTAGATACGATCAACATGAAGATGTTCACCGATGTTGACTAGTCCGTCTCACGTGATGATCGGACATGGCCTAGTTGACTCGGATCATGTAATCACTTAGATGACTGGAGGGATGTCCATCTGAGTGGGAGTTCATAAGATGAACTTAATTATCCTAAACATAGTCAAAAGGTCTTCGCAAATTATGTCATAGCTCGCGCTTCAGTTCTACTGTTTAGATATGTTCCTAGAGAAAATTTAGTTGAAAGTTGATAGTAGCAATTATGCGGACTAGGTCCGTAAACTGAGGATTGTCCTCATTGCTTCATAGAAGGCTTATGTCCTTAATGCACCGCTCAGTGTGCTGAACCTCGAACGTTGTCTGTGGATGCTGGGAACATCTGACATACAAATTTTGATAACTACGTGATAGTTCAGTTAAACGGTTTAGAGTTGAGGCACCGAAGACGTTTTGAAACGTCGCGAAACATATGAGATGTTTTGAGGGCTGAAATTGGGATTTCAGGCTCGTGCCCACGTCAAGAGGTATAAGACCTCCGACGATTTTCTTAGCCTGCAAACTAAGGGAGAAAAGCTCAATTGTTGAACTTGTGCTCAGATTGTCTGAGTACAACAATCGCTTGAATCGAGTGGGAGTTGATCTTCCAGATGAAATAGTGATGGTTCTCCGAAGTCATTACCACCGAGCTGCTTGAGCTTTGTGATGAACTATAATATATCAGGGACATATATGATGATCCTTGAGATATTCGCGATGTTTGACACCACAAAAGTAGAGATCAAGAAGGAGCATCAATTGTTGATGGTTGGTGAAACCACTAGTTTCAAGGAGGGCAAGGGCAAAAAGGGATGCTTCATGAAACGGCAAATCAGCTGCTGCTCTAGTGAAGAAACCCAAGGTTGAACCCAAACCCGAGACTAAGTGCTTCTGTAATAAGGGGAACAGCCACTGGAGCAGAATTACCCTAGATACTTGGTAGATGAGAAGGCTGGCAAGGTCGATAGAAGTATATTGGATATACATTATGTTAATGTGTACTTTACTAGTACTCCTAGTAGCACCAGGGTATTAGATACCGGTTCGATTGCTAAGTGTTAGTAACTCGAAATAAAAGCTATGGAATAAACGGAGACTAGCTAAAGGTGAGATGACGATATGTGTTGGAAGTGTTTCCAATGTTGATATGATCAAGCATCGCACGCTCCCTCTACCATCGAGATTGGTGTTTGCGTTGAGCATAGACATGATTGGATTATGTCTATCGCAATACGGTTATTCATTTAAGGAGAATAACGGTTACTCTTTTATTTGAATAATACCTTCAATGGTCTTGCACCTAAAATGAATGGTTCATTGAATCTCGATCATAGTGATACACATGTTCATGCCAAAAGATATAAGATAGTAATGATAGTACCACCTACTTGTGGCACTGCCACTTAAGTCATATCGGTATAAAACGCATGAAGAAGCTCCATGTTGATGGATCTTTGGACTCACTCATTTTTGAAAGGATTGAGACATGCGAACCATGTTTGTTGGTAGATATGCATGAAGAAACTCTATACAGATGGATCGTTTGGACTCACTTGATTTTGAATCACTTGAGACATGCAAATCATACCACATGGGCAAGATGACTGAAAGCCTCATTTTCAGTAAAATGGAACTAGAAAGCAACTTGTTGGAAGTAATACATATTGATGTGTGCAATCCAATGAGTGCTGAGGCATGTAGTGGATATCGTTATGTTCTTACTTCACAGATGATTTGAGTAGATGTTGAGTATATTTACTTGATAAATCATGAGTCTAAATTATTGAAAGGTTCAAGTAATTTCAGGGTGAAGTTGAAAGATCGCCGTGACAAGAGGATAAAAGATCTATGATATGATCATAGAGATGAATATCTGAATTACGAGTTTGGCACAGAATTAAGACATTGTGGAAATTGTTTCACAACTAATACAGCCTGGAACACCATAGTGTGATGGTGTGTCCGAACATCATAACTGCACCCTATTGGATATGATGCATATCATGATGTCTCTTATCGAATTACCACGATAGTTTATGGGTTAGGCATTAAAGACAACCACATTCACTTTAAATAAGGCACCACGTAATTCCGATGAGATGACACCGTATGAACTATGGTTTAGAGAAACTTAAGCTGTCATTTCTTAAAAGTTTGGAGCTGCGACGCTTATGCGAAAAAGTTTCAGGCTGATAAGCTCGAACCCAAAGCGGATAAATGCATCTTCATAGGACACCCAAAACAGTTGGGTATACCTCCTGTCTCAGATCCGAAAGCAATAAGGGATTGTTTCTGGAATCGGGTCCTTTCTCGAGGAAAAGTTTCTCTCGAAAGAATTGAGTGGGAGGGTGGTGGAGACTTGATGAGGTTATTGAACCGTCTCTTCAACTAGTGTGTGGCAGGGCACAGGAAGTTGTTCCTGTGGCACCTACACCAATTGACGTGGAAGCTTATGATAGTGATCATGAAACTTCAGATCAAGTCACTACCAAACCTCGTAGGATGACAAGGATGCGTACTACTTCAGAGTGGTACGTAATCCTGTCTTGGAAGTCATGTTGCTAGACAACAATGAACCTACGAGCTATGGCAAAACGATGGTGGGCCTGGATTCCAAAATGGCTCGAGGCCATATAATCCGAGAGAGGATCCATATATGAAAACAAAGTGTAGACTTTGGAAGAACTACTTGATGGTCGTAAGGCTGTTAGGTACATATGGATTTTAAAAGGAAGACAGACAATGATGGTAAGTATTACCATTAAGAAAGCTGTAACATCCCAAATTTGCAATTTGGAATGTTAAACACTAGATCATCATGCATAGCATATTTTCTTGCATTTGGGTCGATCCTAGAAATTTCACGCAACTCAAGGACCTTCGGAGAGAGTTGGAGATTACGTTGTTTTCATATTTGAGAGTTTTCTCAAAATTTGAAAAAGAGGATCATTTGATTTATTTATTTCATCTTCAATTATTTTTCCAATATCAAAAATATAAGAGAGGGAATAATATGACTTTCCCAAATTTAGGAAAAATGAAGATTTAATGAATAAATCAAATTTTGGTTTTGCCGGAGTTTTGTTGCTTTTTATTTGGATAGGGAAAAATGCGTGTTTTCAAAAATTGCATTCTAGGTCCGGAGTAAAGTTCATTTTGTTCGGCTCATTTTTAGGAGTCGGGGAAAATTTACTTTAGATTTTTCGGAGTTCGTTTAGTTTTCTTTTGTTTTGTTTTTCTGCGCGCGTAACCATTTAAAAAAAAGGAGACCGCAGGCCCGGCCGGCCAGGCCCCAGCCCCAGCCGCGCGCGCGCCAGGCGCCAGGCGCAGGCCGCCGCCGCCTCTCGCTCTAGGCCGAGTCCCAGCGGGACTCTAGGCCGGTTAGCCCCCCCCCCCCCCTCTTTCCTTGTTTCTTTTTCTTTTGCTTGCCCCCTACCCCAAGTCTCCTCTCCCCTCACCTATATAAATACCAACACCCCCCCTCTCCTCACATCAAAACCCAAGCCCCTCTCCTCCTAAGCCGCAGCAAGCAGCAGCGCGCAGCCCCAAGCCGCCGCCTTAGCCGCGCCGCCCCGCGCCTAAGCCACCGCCGCCGCCCTTAGCCGCCGCCGCCCGGAGCCCGCCTCCCAAGGTAGCCGCGCCTCTCTTTTTCTTCCCCGGTCCGGTTTTTCCTAAAAGAACCGTTCCGTTTTCTTTTCCGTTTTTTTCTTTCCAGTTTTTCTTTTTGGTTTTCTTTTCCGAAAAACCCTAGATCGGTTTTCGTTCTTTTTTTCGGACCGTTTGTCTCAACGAACGTGATCACCGATTTTTCCCGGTTAACGACGCCCGTTCGTTTAACCGTTCGTCTCTTTCTTTCGTCGGATTTATTCCGCGATCGCGATCTCAGATCCGATCTTCGTTCTAGTCTTTCTTCCCGCTCGTTTATCGGAATTAGGTGATTCAAGCGCCTGGAGTTTCGTTTCGAAACCGTCGTTCCGTCTAATCAACTTAAACAAGTTTTTGCTACAGTAAAATTTGACCTAGATTTAACTTGCTAGAACCGAGTTGTTTTCTTCCGCCATTTGTTTTCCGTTTCTTTGTTCGCAACCGGAGTTCTTAAGTTGAATTTTCTGGTTTGTTCTCTTGTTCGAGTTTTACCTGTGCATTAGATGAGTACTTATTGTGTGCTTGTTGTTTGTTTGCGATAGATCACCCGGATTGCGCCGCTTGTTACTTCGAAACCCTAGGTCTCGCGGATCATCAGCAAGGCAAGTAACACTTGATCATACCTTCTCTACAACCCATGTTTTACTGCATTAGATCAATCCTCTCACATTGCATGATTAGGATCTAATTAAATTGAGGGATGGGAAGTAGATGAGGTAGTACCTATTACCTGTATTATTATGAAACCTTTGGGAGTTACTTCTACGCTTGCTATTTATGCCATGCTATGCTAGTAGACGTGGATTGGGTGAGTGATAACCATGACAGATGTGAGTTTGTTAATTCTAAGGGTTTATCTAAGGTGGCAACTTAAACACACATCTGGGTGGATTGAGGCACCTGATGTCTATCAGGACTTGCCTGTTTTATTTTGGACCGCCACCCAGGCTCAAAGGGATCATAAGATCATTCATGCTAGTAACTTCCGTGTGCAGCCACAAGCCATTATGGGCTCTGGCATAGTTGACTAAGTCGTGCGAACTCTTACGGGTAGACTAGCAGATGTAGGGGAAAGTAGGTGTACCGGTCTACCCACATGTAAGGTGCTAGCGCTTCTGAAAGACTGTGTCTCGGTCATCCGTCTTCTCAAACACCCTGCAGTGCGAGAAACCAAACGGAGGCGATCGAGTCTTGTGGGGAAAAGTGCGCAAACCTCTGCAAAGTGTACAAACTAATCATGATTAGCCGTGTCCTCGGTTATGGACAACTTGAGTATCTAGTACTTGAATATCATGTGAATCTCATCACGTTACTTATAATTAATGTTGTTGGGTTTTAATTGTTCACTTAATTGGGATCGGAATGCTGTCAACCATTCTCGATGTTTAACAACTACCATGATAGTTAAATAAATTTATTCCTTTGCAGTAGGGAAAAATTGGCTTTACGCAAAACTGTAACCATAGAGCTTTCCACCAGCCATATATGCATATAGTATAGCTGTTTCATTCCATTACTCTCTATGTGTTACTTTGCCAGCATATTCCATGTGCTGACCCGTTTTCGGGCTGCAACTTCTCATGTTGCAGACTTTTCAGACGACGAGTAAGGTGTTTTTAGGTCGTGGTTCTATACTCAGTGATGCCGTTGGAGTTGATGGACCCATTTATCTTCCGAGTCTTCCGCTGTTATCACTATTAGATGGCCTTAAGCCATATTTATTGTAATAAGTTCTCTTTGAGACAACGATGTAATAAGTGTGTGATTGCCACTCTGCTATAAATCCTTCGATGTACTATGTGGTGTCAGCATTACTGATCCAGGGATGACACCGGAGCACAGAGCACTTGATCCATTCGGATCGGGTCGCTACAGAGATGGTATCAGAGCACACGCTGACTGTAGGACACGACCACTAAGTTAAAGCCATAGATCACCATTCTCTTCTCATTTTCTAACTCCTCATCTTTTCTACTCTATTAGGATGACGAACGCGAAGATTAAGTACGCTCAACCGGATGAAGGCACACCTTTTGGATTTCACTTGAAGGAAGTCACCAAGTACCTGAACATTGGACTACCAAGCTTCACGGGAACCTTCAACGCCACTCTGCCTGAAGAGGAGCGATGGAAGATTCAAGCTCACGCTCCGGGAAGGACATTCACACCAATCACGAAGCCCATAGATAGTGTTTTCAATGCACCAACCTGGAGTCTGGGAAGGAGCATGGCAGCTCATATCACCATGGGACGCATTGGAGAAGTTTATCAAGAAGACCTCAAGGACACTATCTACCAGATTTGCGGACGCCGAGATGAACAATGGGAGTTAGTCAGCACCAAGAAGGATAGATCCATTGCATCATTCATCCAGGAGTTAAACCAGCACATTCGACGCCACGAGAACCAGATGTGCAATGATATGATAGAGTTGAAGAATGCAAAGGCAAGGATCATCGAGCTAGAAGGAGAACTGAAGTCTACACGCAAGGACTACATGGACGAGATCGTAGCTCTAGCAAGACACAATAGCGATCTTAAGCAAGAGATTGAAGAACTCAAGAGGAAGTTAGCATCCAAAGAGGAAGACGAGTACGTCGCATGTCCGAACAACTACATCATCATCGACGACACCGATTCGGATCCAAGTGAACCCGACTTTGAAGACGAAGCTGGAGCAGATATCATGGAGTCTTCCACCGGTTCAAATTTCTAGATGACCACCAGATAGTAGTAGCATCCCCCCCTGTAAACATTATAGTCGAGCACTTTTGCGATGGTTTTAGACCGATTGTAAGCCCTTGTTTGATTGAATGAAGTGATTTTGTGTGCATTTGCTCATGTGCATATGGGTAGTGTTTTCCCTTAGACCTCACTCTATTCTTAATTCTCGTCTTTTCTAAACCCTCAGATGCCTTCGAGACGTGACAATGGATTTCCACCGGAGCTCACTTAGTTGATCCAGCAGCAGAATCAATTGATGCAGATGTTAGTCCAGAACCAGCAGAACAACAACAACAACCCACCACCACCACCTGTTGACCACTTAGCCCGTTTCCTTAGGCTGAATCCGCCGGTGTTTTCCAGTAGCACCGAGCCAATAGTAGCAGACGATTGGCTCCGCAAGATAGGAAGGGAGTTGACCACTGCAGGATGCACGGATGGTGAGAAAGTAAAGTTTGCCGCTCACCAGCTTGACGGACCCACGGCATCATGGTGGGAGAATTTCACAGCCACTTACCCAGTTGACACTGTCACATGGGATCAGTTTCAGCAAGCTTTCCGCACTGTCCATGTTTCAGCAGGAGCTATGGCCATGAAGAAGCGTGAGTTTCGCAACTTACGCCAAGGAGGAAGGACAGTTGGCCAGTACGTTGACGATTTCAGCAAGTTAGCACGTTATGCCCCAGATGACGTTGCTACGGATGCAGCTAAGCAGGAGAAGTTTCTGGAAGGACTGAATGATGAACTAAGCATGAAATTGATGGTAGCAAGTTTCAACAACTACCAGGAGTTGGTAGATCGTGCCATCATGATTGAAGGAAAGCAACAGCAGATTGAGAACCGTAAGAGGAAGTATGGACAGGGGAAGTATAACTCTGGAGCCCAGCAGAAGCCCCGTTTTACCCCTAAACCGGGATTTCAGTTTCGGCATACCCATGGAGGAGGTAGCTCGCACAACCATAATGGCCACAAGAATGGTAATGGGAATGGAGGAAGCAACGGCCAGAACCGGACCACCCCATCGACCCCAACCAAGAGAGATCTGAGTCAAGTCACTTGTTTCAAGTGTTCCAAGACCGGACATTATGCCAATGAATGTCCCGAAGGCCAGAATGGAAATGGCAATGGAAGCTCTGGGAAGAAGCCGAACCCTTTCAATAGAGGACAGGTGAACCACGTTAATGTGGAGGAGGTTGAAGATCAGCCTGATGCAGTAAACGGTAAGTTTTTGGTTAAGTCATTTACTGCACTCGTTCTTTTTGATACTGGTGCATCGCATTCATACATATCAAGGGGATTTGTGGAGAAGTATAGCCTGCCCACTAGGATTCTTAAAACACCTATGCTAGTAAGCTCGCCAGGAGCAGAGTACATGGCCAGACAAGGATGTTTCCAAGTACCATTAAGTATAGGAAGGCATGTTTTCCCAACGGATTTAATTATATTGGAATCCCAAGGTCTGGATGTGATTCTTGGTATGGATTGGCTGTCGATGTATGGAGGAAACATCGATTGCGCCAGTAAGACAATTTTGCTTACCACACCAGAAGGAAGAAGGATCAAGTATGTATCCCGGCATGTGCCAAACAGGACACAAGTAAACTGCCTAACAGGAGTTGTGCAAGAAGAAGTACCAGTGGTGAAGGATTTTCCTGATGTATTTCCTGAGGAATTGCCAGGAATGCCACCGGATAGAGACATTGAGTTTTTGATTGAGTTATTGCCAGGTACAGGCCCAATATCGAAGCGACCGTACCAGATGCCAGCAAAGGATTTGGTGGAAATTAAGAATCAGATTAAGGAATTATTGGATAAAGGTTACATTCGCCCAAGTTCTTCGCCTTGGGGATCACCCGTACTTCTAGTGGAAAAGAAGGATGGATCATTAAGGATGGTTGTAGATTATCGGGGATTGAATGAAGTAACCATCAAGAACAAGTACCCACTGCCAATGATCAATGATCTGTTTGATCGGTTGCAAGGAGCTAAAGTGTTTTCCAAGATCGATTTGCGATCAGGGTACCATCAATTGAAGATTCGAGAGCAAGACATACCTAAGACAGCATTCACCACAAGATATGGACTGTATGAGTATACCGTTATGTCATTTGGATTGACTAACACACCTGCCTATTTTATGAACCTGATGAACAAAGTGTTTATGGAGTTTTTGGATAAGTTCGTCGTAGTGTTCATTGATGACATCTTGGTTTATTCAAAGAATGAAGAGGAGCATAAGGAACATTTGCGTTTGGTTTTGGAGAAACTAAGGGAACATCAGTTATACGCCAAATTCAGCAAATGTGAGTTTTGGTTAAAGGAAGTTGGATTCCTCGGACACGTTATATCCGGAGAAGGTATAGCAGTTGACCCCACTAAGGTTGAGACCGTAACTGAATGGGAAGCACCAACAACCGTTGGAGAGATCCGGAGTTTTCTTGGACTCGTAGGATACTACCGGAGATTTATCGAGAATTTCTCAAAGATTACGAAGCCTATGACGGAGTTGTTGAAGAAGGATACTAAGTTCAAATGGACTGAGGAGTGTGAGGCTAGTTTCCAGGAGTTGAAGAAACGTTTGGTCACCTCACCAGTATTGATTTTGCTAGATCAGACCAAGGATTATGAGGTGTATTGCGACGCTTCACGACGAGGACTTGGAGCAGTGCTTATGCAGGAAGGGAGAGTTGTTTCGTATGCTTCACGGTAACTGAAGCCTCATGAGTTGAATTATGCCACGCATGATTTGGAGTTAGCAACCGTAGTGCATGCATTGAAAACGTGGAGACATTTCCTCATTGGAAATCATTGTGAGGTGTACACGGATCACAAGAGTTTGAAGTACATTTTCACGCAGAAGGAGTTGAACCTCAGACAGGAGATGGTTGGAGCTCATCAAGGATTATGATATGAGATTGCATTACCATCCCGGAAAAGCTAATGTAGTAGCTGACGCATTGAGCCATAAGAGCCATGTCAATATGGTAATGACAGGAGAGGTACCAAAGGAGTTAGCAGAAAATCTTCGTGAGCTATGTTTGGAAATGGTTCCGAGAGGCTATGTAGCAGCATTGGAGATTCAGTCAACATTGATGGATAAAATCAGAGAGGCTCAGAAATCTGACAAGGAGATTGCTTCTATAAAAGAGAGAATGAGCAAAGGAAAAGCAAAGGGATTTCGTGAGGATGAGCACGATACCCTATGGTTTGAGGACCGTGTTTATGTGCCCAATGACCCGGAGATCAGGAAGTTGATTTTGCACGAGGCACATGATTCACCGTATTCGATTCACCCAGGGAATACCAAGATGTATTTAGATTTGAAGGAAACATTCTGGTGGACCGGAATGAAGAAGGATATTGCAGCATATGTAGCAGTTTGTGACGTATGTCAGAGAGTAAAGGCAGAGCATCAGAAGCCAGCAGGATTGTTACAACCATTGCCGATACCCGAATGGAAGTGGGATAAGATAGGCATGGTTTTTATCACAGGACTACCCAGGACGAAAGCAGGCTATGACTCGATATGGGTAGTAGTTGATTGTTTGACGAAGGTAGCACATTTCATTCCAGTTAAGACCACTTACACCAGTGCTAAGTTGGCAAAGATATACATGACTAGGATCATTTGTTTACATGGAGTTCCAAGGAGTATCGTATAAGATAGAGGAACCCAATTTACCTCAAAGTTTTGGAATCAGTTGCATGAAACTTTGGGTACCAGACTAGAGTTCAGCACAGCTTTTCATCCGCAGACAGATGGACAGACCGAGAGAGTCAATCAGATTTTGGAAGATATGCTGAGAGCTTGTGCACTAGATTATGGATCTAGCTGGGACGATAACTTGCCGTATGCGGAGTTTTCTTATAACAACAGTTACCAAACCAGTTTGAAGATGGCACCTTTCGAAGCTTTATACGGAAGGAGGTGCAGGACACCGTTGTCATGGGACGAAGTTGGAGACCGTCAATTCTTTGGACCAGATTTGATTAAGGAGTCTGAACGGAAAGTTAAGTTGATTCGTGATAGGCTCAAGGTAGCCCAGTCCAGGCAGAAGAGCTACGCAGATTCTAAACGCAAGGAGACAGTCTACGAAACCGGAGACAGAGTTTATCTTCGAGTATCCCCACTTCGAGGAGTTAAGCGCTTTGGAGTTAAGGGAAAGTTAGCACCGCGTTTCGTTGGACCGTACAAGATCTTGCAACGTATGGGAGAAGTCGCTTATAGGTTGGAATTACCAGAGGAGCTGTTCAGGAGTTCATGATGTATTCCATGTTTCTCAGTTGAAGAAATGTCATGCCGAGATGGCGGAGGTACCGCTAAGAGATACCGTGCCACTCGAAGCGATTCAGTTGAAGGACGACTTAACGTATGAGGAGAAGCCAGTCAAGATTCTCGATTATGCCAGCAGAGTTACTCACAGCAAGGTTATCAAGTTTTGTAAAGTTCAGTGGAACCACCACTCAGAGGATGAAGCCACCTGGGAGAGAAAAGAAGATTTGCTCAAGGACCACCCTCAACTATTTTCTAGCCAACCCGAATCTCGAGGGCGAGATTCATCTTAAGGGGGGTAGGTTTGTAACATCCCAAATTTGCAATTTGGAATGTTAAACACTAGATCATCATGCATAGCATATTTTCTTGCATTTGGGTCGATCCTAGAAATTTCACGCAACTCAAGGACCTTCGGAGAGAGTTGGAGATTTCGTTATTTTCATATTTGAGAGTTTTCTCAAATTTTGAAAAAGAGGATCATTTGATTTATTTATTTCATCTTCAATTATTTTTCCAATATAAAAAATATAAGAGAGGGAATAATATGACTTTCCCAAATTTAGGAAAAATGAAGATTTAATGAATAAATCAAATTTTGGTTTTGCCGGAGTTTTGTTGCTTTTTATTTGGATAGGGAAAAATGCGTGTTTTCAAAAATTGCATTCTAGGTCCGGAGTAAAGTTCATTTTGTTCGGCTCATTTTTAGGAGTCGGGGAAAATTTACTTTAGATTTTTCGGAGTTCGTTTAGTTTTCTTTTGTTTTGTTTTTCTGCGCGCGTAACCATTTAAAAAAAAGGAGACCGCAGGCCCAGCCGGCCAGGCACCAGCCCCAGCCGTGCGAGTGCCAGGCGCCAGGCGCAGGCCGCCGCCGCCTCTCGCTCTAGGCCAAGTCCCAGCGGGACTCTAGGCCGGTTAGCCCCCCCCCTCTTTCCTTGTTTCTTTTTCTTCTGCTTGCCCCCTACCCCAGGTCTCCTCTCCCCTCACCTATATAAATACCAACACCCCCCCTCTCCTCACATCAAAACCCAAGCCCCTCTCCTCCTAAGCCGCAGCAAGCAGCAGCGCGCAGCCCCAAGCCGCCGCCTTAGCCGCGCCGCCCCGCGCCTAAGCCGCCGCCGCCCTTAGCCGCCGCCGCCCGGAGCCCGCCTCCCGAGGTAGCCGCGCCTCTCTTTTTCTTCCCCGGTCCGGTTTTTCCTAAAAGAACCGTTCCGTTTTCTTTTCCAGTTTTTCTTTTCAGTTTTCTTTTCCGAAAAACCCTAGATCGGTTTTCGTTCTTTTTTTCGGACCGTTCGTCTCAACGAACGTGATCACCGATTTTTCCCGGTTAACGACGCCCGTTCGTTTAACCGTTCGTCTCTTTCTTTCGTCGGATTTATTCCGCGATCGCGATCTCAGATCCGATCTTCGTTCTAGTCTTTCTTCCCGCTCGTTTATCGGAATTAGGTGATTCAAGCGCCTGGAGTTTCGTTTCGAAACCGTCGTTCCGTCTAATCAACTTAAACAAGTTTTTGCTACAGTAAAATTTGACCTAGATTTAACTTGCTAGAACCGAGTTGTTTTCTTCCGCCATTTGTTTTCCGTTTCTTTGTTCGCAACCGGAGTTCTTAAGTTGAATTTTCTGGTTTGTTCTCTTGTTCGAGTTTTACCTGTGCATTAGATGAGTACTTATTGTGTGCTTGTTGTTTGTTTGCGATAGATCACCCGGATTGCGCCGCTTGTTACTTCGAAACCCTAGGTCTCGCGGATCATCAGCAAGGCAAGTAACACTTGATCATACCTTCTCTACAACCCATGTTTTACTGCATTAGATCAATCCTCTCACATTGCATGATTAGGATCTAATTAAATTGAGGGATGGGAAGTAGATGAGGTAGTACCTATTACCTGTATTATTATGAAACCTTTGGGAGTTACTTCTACGCTTGCTATTTATGCCATGCTATGCTAGTAGACGTGGATTGGGTGAGTGATAACCATGACAGATGTGAGTTTGTTAATTCTAAGGGTTTATCTAAGGTGGCAACTTAAACACACATCTGGGTGGATTGAGGCACCTGATGTCTATCAGGACTTGCCTGTTTTATTTTGGACCGCCACCCAGGCTCAAAGGGATCATAAGATCATTCATGCTAGTAACTTCCGTGTGCAGCCACAAGCCATTATGGGCTCTGGCATAGTTGACTAAGTCGTGCGAACTCTTACGGGTAGACTAGCAGATGTAGGGGAAAGTAGGTGTACCGGTCTACCCACATGTAAGGTGCTAGCGCTTCTGAAAGACTGTGTCTCGGTCATCCGTCTTCTCAAACACCCTGCAGTGCGAGAAACCAAACGGAGGCGATCGAGTCTTGTGGGGAAAAGTGCGCAAACCTCTGCAAAGTGTACAAACTAATCATGATTAGCCGTGTCCCCGGTTATGGACAACTTGAGTATCTAGTACTTGAATATCATGTGAATCTCATCACGTTACTTATAATTAATGTTGTTGGGTTTTAATTGTTCACTTAATTGGGATCGGAATGCTGTCAACCATTCTCGATGTTTAACAACTACCATGATAGTTAAATAAATTTATTCCTTTGCAGTAGGGAAAAATTGGCTTTACGCAAAACTGTAACCATAGAGCTTTCCACCAGCCATATATGCATATAGTATAGCTGTTTCATTACA
The DNA here is from genome assembly GCF_056163025.1 of Triticum urartu. Classification (NCBI taxonomy): domain Eukaryota; kingdom Viridiplantae; phylum Streptophyta; class Magnoliopsida; order Poales; family Poaceae; genus Triticum; species Triticum urartu. The sequence goes on along the minus strand of NC_141875.1, from coordinate 479,851,026 downwards.
TTACTCTCTATGTGTTACTTTGCCAGCATATTCCATGTGCTGACCCGTTTTCGGGCTGCAACTTCTCATGTTGCAGACTTTTCAGACGACGAGTAAGGTGTTTTTAGGTCGTGGTTCTATACTCAGTGATGCCGTTGGAGTTGATGGACCCATTTATCTTCCGAGTCTTCCGCTGTTATCACTATTAGATGGCCTTAAGCCATATTTATTGTAATAAGTTCTCTTTGAGACAACGATGTAATAAGTGTGTGATTGCCACTCTGCTATAAATCCTTCGATGTACTGTGTGGTGTCAGCATTACTGATCCAGGGATGACACCGGAGCACAGAGCACTTGATCCATTCGGATCGGGTCGCTACAAAAGCTCGACTTGTCGTTAAGATGTTTTTCCGACAAGTTCAAGGAGTTGACTATGATGAGACTTTCTCACTCGTAGCGATGCTAAGAGTCTGTTGGAATTATATTAGCGATTACTGCATTATTTATGAAATCTTGCAGATAGGATGCCAAAAACCATTGTTTCCTCGACCATTTTTGAGGAAAGGTTGTATGTGATACAACCGGAAGGTTTTGTCAATCCTGAAAGATGCTAATAAGTTCCAGCAATCCTTCTAAGGACTGGAGTAAGCATCTCGGAGTTGGAATGTACGCTTTGATGAGATGATCAAAGATTTTGGGTTTATACAAAGTTTATGAGAAACTTGTATTTCCAAAGAAGTGAGTGGGAGCACTATAGAATTTCTGATGAATATATGTTGTTGACATATTGTTGATCAGAAATGACGTAGAATTTCTGGAAAGCATATAGGGTTATTTGGTAAGTGTTTTTCAATGGAAAGCCTGGATTAAGCTACTTGAACATTGAGCATCAAGATCTATAAGGATAGATCAAAACTCTTAATGGTACTTTCAAATGAGCACATACCTTGACATGATCTTGAAGGGGTTCAAGATGGATCAGTCAAAGAAGGAGTATTTTCCTGAGTTGTAAGGTATGAAGTTAAGACTTAAAGCTCGACCACGGCAGAAGAAAGAGAAAGGACGAATGTCGTTCCCTATGCTTTTATCATAGGCTCTCTACAGTATGCTATGCTGTGTACCGCACCTGAAGTGTGCCTTGCCATGAGTCAGTCAAGGGGTACAAGAGTGATCCAAGAATGGATCAAAGGACAGCGGTCAAAGTTATCCTTAGTAACTAGTGGACTAAGGAATTTTCTCGATTATGGAGGTGGTAAAAGAGTTCGTCGTAAAGGGTTACGCCGATGCAAACTTTGACACTAATCCAGATTATTCTGAGTAGTAAACTGGATTCGTATAGTAGAAAAGTTGTTTGGAATAGCTCCAAATATAGCGTAGTAGCTGCATCTACAAGATGACATAGAGATTTGCAAAGTACATACGGATCTGAAAGATTCAGACCCGTTGACTATAACATCTCTCACAAGCATAACATGATCAAACCCAGAACTCATCGAGTGTTAATCACATGGTAATGTGAACTAGATTATTGACTCTAGTAAACTCTTTGGGTGTTAGTCACATGGGGATGTGACCTTGAGTGTTAATCACATATCAATGTGAACTAGATTATTGACTCTAGTGCAAGTGGGAGACTGTTGGAAATATGCCCTAGAGGCAATAATAAATTAGTTATTATTATATTTCCTTGTTCATGATAATCGTTTATTATCCATGCTAGAATTGTATTGATAGGAAACTCACATACATGTGTGGATACATAGACAACACCATGTCCCTAGTAAGCCTCTAGTTGACTAGCTCGTTGATCAATAGATGGTTACGGTTTCCTGACCATGGACATTGGATGTCATTGATAACGGGATCACATCATTAGGAGAATGATGTGATGGACAAAGACCCAATCCTAAGCCTAGCACAAGATCATGTAGTTCGTATGCTAAAGCTTTTCTAATGTCAAGTATCATTTCCTTAGACCATGAGATTATGCAACTCCCGGATACCGTAGGAGTGCTTTGGGTGTGCCAAACGTCACAACGTAACTGGGTGGCTATAAAGGTACACTACAGGTATCTCCGAAAGTGTCTGTTGGGTTGGCACGAATCGAGACTGGGATTTGTCACTCCGTGTAAACGGAGAGGTATCTCTGGGCCCACTCGGTAGGACATCATCATAATGTGCACAATGTGATCAAGGAGTTGATCATGGGATGATGTGTTACGAAACGAGTAAAGAGACTTGCCGGTAACGAGATTGAACAAGGTATCGGGATACCGACGATCGAATCTCGGGCAAGTATCGTACCGCTAGACAAAGGGAATTGTATACGGGATTGATTAAGTCCTTGACATCGTGGTTCATCCGATGAGATCATCGTGGAACATGTGGGAGCCAACATGGGTATCCAGATCCCGCTGTTGGTTATTGACCGGAGATTCATCTTGGTCATGTCTGCATGTCTCCCGAACCCGTAGGGTCTACACACTTAAGGTTCGGTGACGCTAGGGTTATAGAGATATTAGTATGCGGTAACCCGAAAGTTGTTCGGAGTCCCTGATGAGATCCCGGACGTCACGAGGAGTTCCGGAATGGTCCGGAGGTAAATATTTATATATGGGAAGTCCTATTTCGGCCATCGGGACAAGTTTCGGGGTCACCGGTATTGTACTGGGACCACCGGAAGGGTCCCGGGGGTCCACCGGGTGGGGCCACCTGCCCCGGGGGCCACATGGGCTGTAGGGGGTGCGCCTTGGCCTATATGGGCCAAGGGCACCAGCCCCAAGAGGCCCATGCGCCAAGAGAAGAGGGAAAGGAAGAGTCATAAAGGGGGAAGGCACCTCCGAGGTGCCTTGGGGAGGAGGGACTCCTCCCTGGCCGCACCCTTCCTTGGAGGAAGGGCCAAGGCTGCGCCCCCCCCCTCTCCCTTGGCCCTATATATAGTGGGGGGAAGGGAGGGCAGCACAACCTCGAGCCCTGGCGCCTCCCTCTCCCTCCCATGACACATCTTCCTCCTCCCACAGCGCTTGGCGAAGCCCTGTTGGAATCCCGCTACTTCCATCACCACGCCGTCGTGTTGCTGGATCTCCATCAACCTCTCCCCCCCCCTTGCTGGATCAAGAAGGAGGAGACGTCGCTGCTCCGTATGTGTGTTGAACGCGGAGGTGTCGTCCGTTCGGCGCTAGGATCATCGGTGATTTGGATCACGACGAGTACGACTCCATCAACCCCGTTCTCTTGAACGCTTCCGCGCGCGATCTACAAGGGTGTGTAGATCCACTCCTCCCTCGTTGCTAGATGACTCCATAGATTGATCTTGGTGACACGTAGGAAAATTTTGAATTATTGCTACGTTCCCCAACAGATGGATCCACTGAAGGTCCCTTTGCAGCAACCCATGAGGTTTTGGGATACTACTCAGGTTTCCAGTAGGTCCCATCGGCATTGATTTTCCTTTCAAAGGCAATACCCTCTTTCCTAGGGTTCCTGTTGAGAATCTGCCTTTTAAGCACGTCACAAAGAGCCTAATGCCCTTTGAGACTTTTGTACATGCCTGTCATATACAATTCCTTCAGCCCTGCATCATCAGTAATACTAGCAATGTCCTCAGACGAGGAATTAGTGATAGCAGAGGCAGTTGAAGAAATTGCAGCAATGGAAGTATTTGAGCATTCAGGTGAAGAATTAGTAGTTTCATGTTCAATGCACTTCAAACATGGAGGAACAAATTCATCCTAAGTGGCGCTGATCTGTTGAGCAAGTAATGAATCACGCACCTTCTGAAGATCTTCATGACTCACTCTTAACTTCTCAAGATCTTGCTTTCTTTGAATAAATTCATAAGAAAGCTTCTCGTGATCAGATAGGAGAGTGTTATGATGACCTTGAAGATTGTCAAACTTGGACTGGAGTCTTTGAAGATTTCCAGTCAAGATTTTAGTGCGATCCATTTCCTCACCCAACATATCATCGCTTTTATCTAGCATATTTTGAACCTTTTCAAGAGCCGTTTGCAGTTTCACAGCAATCTTAGCAAGTTTAGAGTACCTGGGTTTGAGGTTTTCATCAGATTCATCCTCACTAGATTCAGAGGAGGGATATTTGAGTACCTTTGAGCCTTTTTCCATGAAGCAATAGGTGGGAGCGTAGTCCTCGTCGTCGTCATCAGTAGTGTTGGGGAGGTCCATTTCTTCAGAGTTGAAGATAGACTTGCTGACGAAAGCAGTTGCGAGGGCTAGGCTCGCCACACTAAAGTATGACTCCTTAGATTCCTCCTCTTCCTCATTTTCTTCAGATTCAACCTCAGAGTCCATTTCCTTGCCAATGAATGCTCGAGCCTTCTTGGAGCTGCTCTTCTTGTGAGATGAGGACTTTGAGGGTCTTGATGATGAGGACTTTGAAGATTTCTTCTTCTTCTTTGAATCATCAGAACTGTAATCCTGGGATGAGGAATCTGATCTCAAGTCACCACCTCTTGAGGATTTACCAAAACGACCACGTTTTGAGAACTTTTGGAACTTCCTCACAAGCATTGCTAGCTCCTGGCTCAGTTCTTCAGGGTCACCATGACTGCTATCAGAATCTTCACCATCAGATTCGGATACCGCCTTGGCCTTCAGAGCCCGTGATCTACCATAGCTTGGTCCATAGAGATCTCTCTTCTCAGCAAGCTGAAACTCATGAGTGTTTAGTCTCTCGAGGATATCAGCGGGATCAAGTGACTTATAGTCTCCACGTTCTTGTATCATCAATGCTAAGGTATCAAATGAGGAATCAAGCGATCTCGGCAATTTCTTCACCACCTCATGGTCGGTGATATCGGCGGCACCAAGTGATTGAAGCTCATTTGAGATGTCAGTGAGGCGATCGAAGGTTTGCTGAACATTTTCATTGTCGAGTCTTTTGAAGCGGTTGAAGAGATTTCGAAGAACGTCAACTCGAGAGTCATGCCGTGTTGAGACTCCCTCATTGACCTTGGACAGCCTGTCCCAGATAAGCTTGGCTGTCTCCAAAGCACTCACTCTGCCATACTGTCCTTTGCTCAGATGGCCACATATGATATTCTTCGCTTGAGAGTCGAGTTGCTTGAATCTCTTCACATCAACAACATTGATGGTGGGAGTGACAGAGGGAACACCATTATCCACAACGTACCAGAGATCGTTATCAATTGCCTCAAGATGTATGCGCATCTTATTCTTCCAGTAGGGGTAGTTCGTCCCATCGAAGGTAGGACACCCAGCAGAAACCTTGATCATACCTGCGGTCGACATAACTAAAACTCCAGGTGGTTAAACCAAAATCACACAGAACAAGGGAGTACCTTGCTCTGATACCAATTAAAAGTGCGTTATATCGACTAGAGGGGGGTGAATAGGCGATTTTTATGAATTCTTCATCGAGGAATTTTAGGGTGAGAAAATTCCTTAGCGGAGAACTACTTGCAACGAAATAAGTACTCAGAAGTAAACATAATGGAACACAAACATGGTCATCATGATGAAATGAAGATAAGCACAGAGTATGGAAAGCGTAAACACAGGATGACACAGTATGAAGACAACAGACTGGAGAAATTGAGAAAGTCTTCAGTCAAAGTCTTCAAACAGATATGAACAAGCACTCAACACATAAATGAGGAAATGGAAGGGTTGAGGAAATGAAACCAGGTAGCTTGGTGAAGACAATGATTTAGTAGACCAGTTCCAACTACTGTGACAGTTGTACGTCTGGTTAGGGCGGCTAGGTATTTAAACCTGAGGACACATAGTCCCGGACACCCAGTCCTGAACACGTAGTTCAGAACACTCAGTCTTCATCGTATTCCCCTTGAGCTAAGGTCACACAGACCTCATCCAATCACTCGTGGTAAGTCTTTAGGTGATTTCCGAACCTTCACAAACTCGGTCACTCGGCGATCCACAATTCCTCTTGGATGCTCTAGACCATGACACCTAACTATCTAGAAGATGCACAGTCTTTAAAGGTAACAATCTCTTCAATGATGCTCAATCACTTGGGGTTTGTAGATGTTTGGGTTTGGATTTTCCTCACTTGATGATTTTCAATCAAAGTCCTCGGAGGATGGGATGCTCTCAAATGACAAGTGTCAGTTTCTCTCGGAGCAGCCAACCAGCTAGTGGTTGTAGGGGGCGACTATTTATAGCCTAGGGAGCAACCCGACATGATAAGACATAAATGCTCTTCAATGATATGACCATTAGGTGGGTAGATATTTTGGGACAGCTGTCGCATAGCACAACAACTGTCGGAAATTTGAGTATCAAATTCCTTAGGGCTATCATGTTCCTCACTGTGTAGGCAATCCGCACTGGCGAATTCCTAACTCCTCAGTCAGAACAAATTCCTCAGAGACCAGAAGAACTCCGTCTCTGTCACTGAAGAATATGACTGAACTGTATGAGATTTCCAATGACTTCACTCGAAGGGATTGAAAGGTGTAGGATTTTGAGTTGAGCATCACTTGGAAATTTTTCCTTAGTATTTCCTCGACCCCCTTTAACAGTACGGTGTTTCCTATGACTCAAGAAAGAGAAAAATGAAACTACAAAAACAAAAGTCTTCACGCTTCATGTTTCTCAAATGAATACCAAGTCTTCAAGGTCACACCAATTTCTTCACTTTCAAAGTCTTCAGAAATCCAAAGTTTTCAATCGAAGAACTTCATTTTTAGGGGTCGACTTTCTTTGTAAATATCAAACTCCTCATAGACTTATAGACATGTGTACACTCACAAACGCATTAGTCCCTTAACCTATAAGTCTTCAATACACCAAAATCACTAAGGGGCACTAGATGCACTTACAGTAGCAAAATTGTACACTGGTTGTACAAAAAACAAATGACATGGTAGCAAAAATTTGGGTTGGTTCCATCAAAGAACGAACATGATGGTAGCAAAATAATTGATTGGTTCCAGCAAAAACTGAAGATGGTGGTAACAAAATTATACACTGGTTGTATCAAAAAGCAAATGACATGGCAGCAAAAATTTGGATTGGTTCCATAAAAAAACAAACATGGTGGTAGCAAAATCTTACACTAGTTTCAGCAAAAGGTAAGGGCGTTGGCAGCAAAAACTGGGGCTGCTTCCAAGAAAAGAAAGGCCGGATCTCCATCACTTGTCGTCATCGTTGCAACGCCCCAACGCCGGCCGCCACGGCTCTCCATCACTTGTCGCCGCCATCGGCAGCACATGTGGGTATTGGTTTGAAGCACTGGTCGCTGGTGGGGAATGAGGGGGCGGGGTGGGGGCAGCCGCGGTGGGGAGGCGCGATGGCCATGGCTGGCGGCAGAGCCAGTCGCCGGTGGGGGAGGCACGGTGGCCATGGTCGGCGGCACAGCCAGTCGTCGGTGAGGAAGGCGCGAGCATCTATAGAGAGGAATAAAAGGGGAAGAGCGGAGGTTGCGGTGTAGACGAGATGCACTATGAGCGGATGACATTGTCTCTGAAGAGATGAGATAACATGGGAGATGGTCGTTCGGTGATGGGCCTGCCTGCAGACGAAGCGAGTCATGGAGCGAGCGGTGCGACCGGCCCAATGATTCGGTCGGCGCACCAAAATTAGTATGTACTTCAATAATTTTTTGAGAGGAGAAAAAAAACAAATGATCGAGTCAGCCATCAAGCGGGAGTCAGCGATCGAGCGGGAGCTCCTATAGGCCGCTCGCTGCGGCAAAGTGCCGGCGCTTCGCACAGGAGCGGCTAGCGTGGGCCGGCCCATTTACAGTGGCACCTGACGGCACCTTCCCTAGATGAAAAAATCGCAAAAAAGAAAATCGCGCTAGCGCTGTAACTCGAACACGCTACTTCGCACCAATTGGCCTGCCGTGCTAACCACCGCGACGAAGACCATCTCATGTTCACTTAGCAGCCGGACAGTTAAAGACGTATACGAGAGAGACTAATGTTAAACATTAATTCGCAAAAAATCCAAAAAACTACAGCCCATTTTTCGAAATTATGAATACTTTCTTCAAAATAAAAACATTTTTCGAATTTTCATACAAATTTTGTAAAACAAGAACATTTTGACGATGTGAACAATTTGAAAAAGGGGAACATTTCTTGAATTTGTGAACAAAAAATAAAAATGTTTACTTTTATAAACTTCCAGAACATTTTTTGAATTTGTGAACAAAATTAAAAACATGAACTATTATTGAATTTGTGAACAAATTAGGAAAGCTGGAACATTTTCTTCAATTTCCAAACATTTTTTGAATCTTGAGAACAAATTTTGAAACAGAGAACATTTTTGAAAAATCCTGAACAAACTTGGAGGCGCGAACAATTTTTTAAAGTACGAACATTTTTTGAATTTTGAGAACATATTTTGAAACGGAGAACAATTTTGAAAAATCCCGAACAAATTTGGAAGCGCGAACATTTTTTTAATATGTGAACACAAAATTGAAATCTGGTACATTTTATGAATTTCGAAAGTTTTGTACTTTTTTGTGTAACAAGAATTTTTTTTAATTTTGAGAACATTTTTTTCAAAAACTGAACATTTTTTGGAAACACGAACAAAAATTATTTTTTTGATTTTTTTAAAAAAAGAGAAGAAAAGGAAAAGAAATAAAAAATAAAATCGTAAACATTTTGTAAAATTGTGAACAAGTTCTGAGAAAGAAAAATAAACTTGAAAAAGAAAATGAAACAAAAAACAAAAAAGTAAAAAGAAAGAGAAATGGAAAAACAATAGAAAGCCGAAAAAGAACCAGAAAAAAACGATACAGAAAAAAACACGGTTCAGGGAACCTTCTAGAAGGTTCCCAAAACCGGTTGGACGCATTATGTATAAGTGGGCCGGCCCAGGTTTGTCGTTCGCTGCGCTGCCCTGTGCGGTAGCCCGACATTTTGCCGCAGCAAGCGGCGAATAGGGATTTCCACTAACTTGATCAGAACCTTTCCAGATGCAACCAAAGCTTGGGCCAGGCCCACAACGTCTCTTATATTTGTCCAAGCCCCCATAGCACATCCCATAGGTATACCCGTCCCCGACTTTCTCGGTCTTCCTCGACTCGACTCGATTCGTGTCCGTGCACCGACCTCTACCGCCTCCTCGCTCCCAGCCATGGCCGGCGGCGATGGTGAGGCGGCAACCCTAAATCCCACCAGTATCCTCCTCTGTCTCACTCTCCGTGATACCCTTCCCCTCTCTCCCCTGCAGGTGACCGCGCCCGTGCGCCGAAGCGGTACAAGTCCTCGGCGCCATCGAAGGCGGCCCTGGTGGACGAGACCGCCGAGATGAACTACGCCGACGACTTCGACGACGATGCCCGCGACGGTACCACGCGCATGATTCCCCCCCAAATCCACCCATCTTTCGCGAATCGGTGTGATTCCTGCCGTTTAATTGATTGGGGATTTCGGGGGTGGAACTTCGATTCGTTTCAGGAGATAACGAGGTGAAGAAGAGGGACTTCACCAAGCTGGAGCTCAAGCCGGATCACGTGAACCGGCCGCTGTGGGCGTGCGCAGACGGCCGCATCTTCCTCGAGACCTTCTCCCCTCTCTACAAGCAGGCCTACGATTTCCTCATCGCCATCGCCGAACCTGTATGCAGGTCCATTCAATCACCACTACCTCAAAATCCCAGCCAACCGCATATCTTGTTTTGGGCTACCCATGGTTGTATCAAACGAGTGGACCTTACCCAATTTTTACCAGTTTTCCCAGAAAGTTCATGTTCTGGTAGGCCGAGTTAGCCTTAATTTCGCCATGCTTAGTAGTAAGGTTATATGCAGTGTATAGGTCTGGTGCGGCACTGCATCATTCATTTGATCTGATTCAAAAGGGTTCTTCAGTGGGACCTGCTTTTTGGGGATCTTGCTACTTACTTGTGAATTTAATGGTTATATAGGCTAGTGTTGGAGAAGACTCGGTTTGGGAAACTAATGCCACTTAATGTAATTAACCATGAATTTCTTGTGGTAGTATCATTTCAAGGGATTTAATGCCCCACATGGTTATCTGGAAACTTGACTTGCGTAAGGTGCACCATGTTAACATTCTGAGTATGAGTTCAATAGAAAAGAACTATAATGCTTGTCCTAGTTGCCTTGGAAACCAATTATAGGATTGGGTCTGGAGTTGGGATGTTTGGATCGTGCATGCTGTGTTAAAGAGATAATAGACTATTACTTCCTGAGTGTTGCTTAGTGCACGGAACAGCAATGTATTTAAGTTAAAATGCAATTGAACCTGACCTAAAAGGATGCCGGTACTTCATAGTGGAAGATGTAGTCAAATTGCTCAGCTTTCCCCCCTAAACATCCAAACTCTACTCAGGTTAATGTCTGGAACATATGCATTGTACAAAATGTGTGGGATATTTGAAACTTAAATATCACTTTGGTGGTGCAGGCCAGAATCTATGCATGAATACAATCTAACGCCACACTCATTGTATGCCGCGGTCTCAGTTGGACTTGAGACAACCACTATCATTAGTGTCTTGAGTAAGCTCTCCAAGACTAAGTTACCTCATGAGATAATTGATTTCATCCATGGGTCAACTGCGAATTATGGCAAAGTAAAGCTTGTTCTGAAGAAGAATCAATATTTTGTGGAGTCGCCGTTCCCTGAGGTTGTATCATTCTTCCTGCAACTAAATAATTTGGATTACTCTGTCACTCGTTATTTACTTATTTATTTGAGCTGTGATGCTTGTGTCCAGGTTTTGAAGACCCTCCTGAACGATGACGTAATTTCGAAAGCACGAAAAGCTCCCGAGGTTAATCTTTTGTTCTCGTCACTTTCATACAATTTGCGTGGAACGCAGTTAGTGTCTGTTAGAACAGAACTTTGTATCATATGGAAGTGCTTATCTGTACCATCCATGTGCATTATCTCCTTCCCTAATAATTATTTCATTTGACTGGCATAAATATCGCCTCCATTTTTTTTTCAACTGCTGGTATAGGTCTTCATACTGGCCATTTTGAACTAGTTGTTTGCTATGCCTCATTATCCGAATCCATTTATGTCCCTTCAGGACTGTCTAGGAGCATCTTCATTCGCTGTTAGCAAAACAGCTGGGGAAATAGCTAGTGGACATGATTTGTTAGATGGAATAGAGCTGGCAGCTGCAACTGAAGACAAGGAAACACATTCTTTCGAAATTGATTCCAATCAGGTATCGTGTCTCTTTAAGCAGAAGCTTTGGTAGCTTCAGTTTGTAGAGACTGGTGTTTAATACTTTGATCCATCATGTTCAGGTTGAGAACGTGAAGCAACGGTGCTTACCAAATGCACTGAACTTTCCCATGCTAGAGGAGTATGATTTTAGAAATGACACAGTAAGTACTTTCCACATGAAGAAACAACTATATTTATCAGATCTAGTATGGTGGTTTGACCAAGAAAAACTACGCTTTGATCCTTGATGCATCAGCTGGACTGAGATTTTTTCAGGCATTTAAACCGTGTTAACATAAAACCAGATTGAGCTGGCCAATTTTCAACCAACGAACCGGCCCAAAATGGCCTTGTGCTGGAAGCAATTTCTTACCTTGTGGTTCATTGAGTTCGAAACAACTAGTACCTTTGTATACAAGTAGGGCCTACCAGCTGAATTAGTTAGCTCTTAGCTAGTCATTTTGCTACAATAAATGCAGACATCGTAAGAAAGAACAAATGTGGCAGTAATAACAGAGCTTAGGTATTGCACAACATCGTCTCAGAACATTGTAGTATGTAATGTGTCGTACTGACATAACCGATTAAAATATGCATGTATAAATCAAAAGTGTTAAGTTTATATTGATACATCTCATAATTTGTTGTTCCTTAACATTTAGTTAAGCTGTTGACTCAAACCCTCACTTTATTGATGATTGGGCAGCAACTGCCAACTGGTACATGTTGTTATTTGATCCCATCATATACACTGAAAGTTAAAACCATGCAATGATGTAAAGTTGATACAGGGAGCTCTTTGACATCTGCAAGTTTAAGGCTGAACACAACAGAGTAGCACACGTACCATGTGAAATAAACTTAAGCCCTTCCATTCAGTCATGATCTTTTGGTACATTATGAATATTCTCATAATACATAAAACCCCAATTGTTTAAATCCATGGAGAAAACAGGCGTTTTATATGTCCATCTATCGAGTGTTATCTCTAGCTGAACAAACAATGTAGACAATGTTGTTTGCTATTTCCTGTCGAGATTTGAGACCCATAGTATTCTCGGCCCATTTTACTTGTCACGTGAACAGGCAATTTACAATTTTTTAGCTTTGCAGTTGCTTTCTAGTGTGACATATGATGAAGCATTCACTACAAGATTTAGAATTGAGATTGACATATAATTTTACTGCAGGTAAACCCAGATTTGGATATGGAATTAAAACCTCAAGCACGGCCAAGGCCGTATCAAGAAAAGAGCCTCAGTAAGATGTTTGGGAATGGTAAGTTCATGATGCAATATAAGGGAATAACTGCATATTAAACTCAGTAAACGGCTTGTCATGATACCTTTACAGATGCATGCAACACTCGTTCATAGTTTGCTACCCTTAGCCTAGCAGTTATATTGATACTTTGAGAGTTTGAGCTAAAATCAGGCTCTCATCTCTAGTAGTTGGCTTGGTTGGACCGATTGTGTCGAGTCAATCCTGCAAGTAACTATGCGGTTGTGACTTATGAGATCTAGTTGGGCGCCATCTCCCTCGTGCAAGGGTTATAATGGCATTTAGAAGTTTAGGCATGGTAGCTTAAGTAACTGGGTCTTCAAATCAAGCATATCGATGCCGGTCTTACCAGATGACACTTTTGCTGATTGGCCACCAGATTTGAGAACAGATATATAAGTTGCTCAATGTCACATGGCCTGCTTGATCTGATCTGATTTTAATAATGAGAAGATGTATTTTAAGCTAATGTGAAGTAGTAAAGTTCGGGATACCTGTGTTACTAAGAAGACAGGAAACTAGGAATGTTAGGGGGCAGTCTCACTGCTCTCAGCGTTAGCTAGAAAATCTACTCCCTGGCATCATTTGGTAATTGTTAGTTTTGGAACTCAAGAATCTGCTGAGTACTGTGTGTGCTTCTTCTCCTTTGCTGAACAATTTTCCCACCATTTTGTAGGTAGAGCAAGGTCAGGCATTATTGTGCTACCTTGTGGTGCGGGAAAATCCTTGGTCGGTGTATCTGCAGCATGTCGTATTAAGAAGAGCTGTCTATGCTTGGCCACAAATGCTGTGTCTGTTGATCAATGGGCATTCCAGTTCAAGCTTTGGTCAACTATAAGAGACGAACATATCAGTAGATTTACATCAGATAACAAAGAGAAATTTCGAGGGATGGCTGGTGTTGTTGTGACTACCTATAACATGGTGGCATTTGGGGGCAAACGATCCGAAGACTCAGAGAAGATTATTGAGGAAATCCGGAACAGGGAGTGGGGTTTGCTCCTTATGGATGAGGTGAGATCTCCACTCTACGATAAGTTAGGCTTGCAAATTTCATTAGCACATGAAAGATCATAATAGTGTACATTCCCATTTTCTTATTTGTGTTTGCAGGTTCACGTTGTCCCTGCTCATATGTTCAGAAAGGTCATCAGCATTACGAAGTCTCACTGCAAGCTTGGTCTTACTGGTCCGTTTTCATCATATAATAGTCTTGTGTGATTTTGACTACTCACTTGTCAAATTGTTCTAAATTACTTCAATTCTTACAATTACAGCTACGCTCGTGAGAGAGGATGAACGTATCACAGATCTAAATTTTCTAATTGGACCAAAGCTGTATGAAGCAAATTGGTTGGATTTAGTGAAAGGTGGATTTATTGCAAACGTGCAATGTGCAGAAGTATGGTGTCCCATGACCAAAGAGTTCTTTGCTGAGTATTTGAAAAAGGAAAATTCAAAAAAGAAGCAGGTGAGCTGTCCATGCAGTGTTTTTATTCAACTTTGGAACCTTTCTGAAAGATAAAACACACATGTTCGAGCTTCCGTTATTGCTTTCGGTGCTACCTCATTTGATTTTTTACTTTTATGCAATGATTACTTTGATTTGTTAACGTGTTGACTTTTTGTTAAGTTATGTCATCTTAATTCCTGACAAGAAAGTATCTTCTTCGCCCTTAGGGGGCATGTGATAAAATTGGAACGATACACTTCTTGACCTAAGTAATATATAAACTTATGAATATTTTATTGGCATGCTTGTCTCTGAACTCCCTTTGCAGTCCTCAGATATGTTCATTCATAGTGATGTTTGCATTATATTGGCTCTTGTCTACCAGGTACTCTATGTGATGAATCCAAACAAGTTCAGGGCTTGTGAGTTTCTAATTCGATTCCATGAGCAACAACGCGGGGATAAGATCATTGTATTTGCTGATAATTTATTTGCACTAACTGCATACGCAATGAAGCTCCGTAAACCAATGATTTATGGTGCCACAAGGTAACCTCTCGTCTTAGACGATTCTATTTATGCGCCATAAGTTGTATACTTATGTTGGCTTTGCATCTCGCAGCCATGCGGAGAGGACACGAATTTTGTACCAATTCAAGAACAGTCCAGAAGTCAACACTGTTTTCCTCTCTAAGGTGTACTTATTATTAATTTTGCAATCCTGTTTATTTGTTTCGAAGCCGCCATCATAGGTAATCTTAACGCCATCTCTGCTATTAATGCGTAGGTGGGTGATAACTCCATTGATATCCCAGAGGCAAATGTCATCATTCAAATATCATCTCATGCTGGTTCCCGGCGTCAAGAAGCTCAACGGTTGGGACGTATTCTCAGGGCAAAGGTAATGTAGATTGAAGCTTGCGGGGTTGCTGCATGCAGCGTAATAGACAAACCAGTTGCAATTTTGCTGTGTTCCTTCTCTTGATATTCAAAATTTTAAAAAGGGCAGCCCGGTGCATGTAGCTCCCGCTTGCGCAGGGTCCGGGGATGGTCCGACCATATTCAAAATTTAGCATGGATTTTTTTATGTTTCGGATACATCGATAATTTGGATGTATATGCTGCAAGTGAGTTTCCATTAAAAAAAGACCGAAAATGAGTTGGTATGAAGAACAAAAATCTTGAATCAAAATTGATTATGCAAAAGGAAACAATTTTATTTCTATATAACTTGCTTTTCAAACTACTGTATGTGGTAATTCATTTCTAGATTTTTTTAGTGTAAGTAAATTATTATTACTCCAACTCTGGCTTTTGAGGTGGTCGTGCAAGGGATTTCAGTAGTCTGGATGTGAGTTATGCCAGTGATGTGGCCAATCAGATGGGCAGAAGTGATCTATAATAGTTAGTGATACAATGTTTTCTATGGCATTTCCACTGAATCTGTTTCAACTACTGTGGCTGCAGGGTAAGCATCAAGATAGGATGGCAGGTGGAAAAGAAGAATACAATGCCTTTTTCTATTCTCTTGTATCAACTGACACACAGGTTTGTCTCACTAATGTTTACTGTATTAGTTTTTCATTTGGCTTTATTCCATTTCCTGATATTCTTGAAATGGAGAATGCTGAAACCATGCCTGTGGAATTTAGATCAACTTTAGCATATGACATATATTTTTATGCAGGAAATGTATTATTCAACAAAAAGGCAACAATTCCTTATCGATCAGGGATATAGTTTCAAGGTTTATTCCCAAGCATTTCTCTAGATATTGGGAATCTTTTTGACACTTCGGGTTTAGTGATAAATATATATATATATATATTTCCAGGTCATCACTAGCTTGCCGCCACCTGAAGAAGGACCTAACCTGAGTTTTCACACGCTCGATGAACAGCTTGACCTTTTAGGCAAAGTGAGTGTTTTCTATACCCATTGTTTGTCAGTTTCTTGCTGTTTGTACCTGACTGCAATTTCTGTCTGCACTACGTCAAACAGGTGTTGAGCGCAGGGGATGACATGATTGGTGTTGAGCACTTGGAAGAGGATTCTGATGGCAAGGCTCTCCTGAAGGCTCGGCGCTCTGCTGGATTGATGAGCGCATTTTCTGGAGCGGGTGGAATGGTCTACATGGAGTACAAGTGCTGCCTTCTCTCCACTTCCATTTTACTTTCGTCTCTATGCTGCGATTCCATTGCAGTAGTTCGTTTGCTGAATGCTTACATGTGAGTCTTACCTTCTCATCCAGCACTGGAAAGGGCAAGGGAGCCAAGAAGAAGGACCCGGCTAAGAGGCATACACTGTTTAAGAAACGCTATACATAGAGTTCTGCTGCATGTCATTTGCAACGAAGCCAGGAACCTATAGGGTGTGATTTGCTTTGCTGAGACATGGTATGGTTCAAGGGGCCCTTTTCATTGGACATAAAGCGCGTGATCCACAAGTCCTCGTCGTTAGTGAGTACTACCAGGAAGGGAGCAATTTTGGTCTCTGCTGCTTCGTTATGATCATCTCCAGTTTCTTAACAGAAGGGTCAATTTTGGAGCTTATGAGAAGGAGAACGAGGACATTTATCTTTCATGGAAATGTAAATATTTGTGCAAGTGCCTGTATAACCAAAATCCACATCGCGAAGCATGTGATGAACATATTGTTTCATTGTATACAATTGTGACTCACGCTTGCTCTACCAGTTAAACAATCGGGAAAAGTACCAATGCTTCCTCCATTTACTCCCACCGTCCCACAATATAGGATCGTTTTTCAAGCTATGTTAGTTTTCAAACGATCTTATATGGAGGGAGCATGTGTTTTCAAACGGGTTGGCACAATTCGTTGTTGCTGAAACAGTGTTTGCAGGTTCCTTATTTTTTGGTCATTATAAGCTTTATTTATATGATGGCCCAAGTCGACAAATACGATCTCTTTCATTTGAGTTGAGAAATGTGGCTACCAGGCTTGCATTTTGTTTTACAAATGACGATATAAAAGCAGCCATGATGATATATCTCAAGCATGGTACTACGTAGAGTAGTGATCTTTAGAATTCTCTTGGCAGGATTGTGTATTAACAGTTGGAAAACGTGAGGTGTTTGTACAAATATAAGTGTTTAACGATCTTATATTATGGGATGAATATAAGAGTGTTAAAACGCTGTTATATTATCGGGCGGAGGGAGTATAATGGTAAGGAAACTATCCAAATCTAAGAGTGAATTATAATAATGGACATTGTTGTCGAATTGCGACATTTCATCAAGCACTTCGAGGGGTGTAGCAGCCGATGATGCGACGTTAGGACGCAGACGGGGTGAGGAGCTGACGTTGAGGTTTTGGATGGCGCTAGTAACAACCACAATGCAGTGCGGGAGCAAAATGGTCTTGACGGCGAGACATAGTGAGTGGGCGGCAATGGGGCAAGAGACGAGGCGAGGCGCGTGGGAGTAGTGCGGCAGTGGTGGGAAGTGGAGGGACGTGAAGCAAGCGACGATGGTGCATGATCCCACACGGTAGGATCCAAAGTGGTGAGGTGACCATGAGGCATGTAGGGTAGTGGATGGCCGACAACGGGGGCATAGTGGCGAGCAAAAACGAGGCTGTGAGGGGAGGGAAAGGAGGCGGGCGACGGTTGGGGAAGTGAAAATTTTTAATTGTCCTATTCTTGTGGTATTGGTGCGGGAGAGAAATTCCCTTGCAAATAGGACGGTAGGAGTTAAAAGAGTTACGTGAATTGTTTGGTTTTACCCCATGCTCACCCCATCAAAACTTGGGTACGCCAGAAAATTGGCGGCCGATATCCCCGTCCGCGATTCGCCATGAATTGGGGTCAAATAAATGAAAATAGTTAAGGTAGGATGGCACTGTAAAAAGTTGAAGCCCATCCAAACAACCACCTAAATCTTAGTCAACACCAATATATTGGCAGGGTGATGAGGACTTTGATCCAAACAACCTCATAGAGAAAGGATTGAATGTTTTTTTACTCATTGTATTTTTCCAACCCTTCTAAAAGTTATAGGATTTTAGGAGAACATTAAACACCCACGAGAGGTCCAATATTCACATACCACGTGTACGGACTGAGATTTGCTGCCGTAACTGCATGTGCCTTTGGGCCACTGATAAGTGGGTCCAACAGTCGGCTGGCCCACATGTCACTGACCTAAAGGCATGTGCAGTTAAGTCAATGAAGCAACGTCCCACGTGCATGCTTGTGGATGTATGAGTATATAGCACATAGAGGATTGCACAGACCACTAATTGTTAGGGTTGATTTTGTGTATAAACTCACTCTATGGGTTTGTTGTATAAAACATGATCTATTAGTGCAACTCATTATAACTAGCTCTAATCCATAGTTTGGTTCGGTTAACATGATTCTTGATTGGTTGTTCGGCTTCACACATGGTAAAAATATATTCATGACACGATTCTTGAACGAGCTAGCTAAAAGAAATCCAGAGCCTCTTTGATATGTAGGATTTTAAAAGCGCGAGAATAGGAAAAAACACAAGGGCTTCTTTGATTCGAAGGATTCTGAAAATACATGAATAGAAAAGGTATAAGATTGAAGTAATATATCCACTTAAATTCAAGGATTAGCAAGGAGTGTCTGATGTCATTGGATAAACAAAGAAATTATAAAAAAAAGGTTGGAGAGGATGTTAGATTTTCTATGAAATATAGTACAAAAGATTTTATAGAAAAAATTCCTATGAAATCCAATGTTATGAATCAAGGGACCAACATAAGAAAAATTCCTAAGAATTATGGTCCTCCAAAAATTCTATAAAATTCCTTTGATAAAATGTCATGCCTCATCTCAATTACACATGATTTTGGGTTGTTTGATTGCATCATAGAAAAAAAACAAATGATTCCTTGAAGATGTTTGGGTGTATGCTAGAAATCTTATGAAAAATAGTAAAAAAACCCGCTAGAAATGAATCTTATATGATTCAATCCTACGAATCAAACAAATCAATATAGAAAAAAATCCTAAAGATTACATTCCTCCAAAATTTATACAAAAGTTCTTTGAATCAAATGAGCCCTAAACATCTTTCAAATTTGTCAAGCAACCCAGTATCTCCCTGTGCATTTATAAAGTGGGGCCCATTTGTTAGAAGTCATGTCAGTGGAGCGAACGACAGATTAAACCTACCCGCAACGAATGACATCAACGTTGGTGTTTCGTGCAACAAACTCTCAATAGTCGGTTTTTTCTAGTAGTAGAATTTTACCGTGTAGCGCTTGCTTCTTGCACGCGTTGTCTTGATGTTTTGTAAAATTTATAAATCGGATGTCACAGAGAAAAAAAACCAACAAAAAATATAAACTCCACACACGCGCATGCCTGGCCGCAGCGGCTGCACCACCCAATCTGAGCCGCACGTCCAAGTGCTGCAGACCCCGTCTCGTCCGTCTCGTGCTTGCGAGGCTGTGACCTGCGAGGCAGCCCAGAGCCCGGCGCAAATCGCAACCTTATTTTTCCTCTCCCCTCCCTCTCGCCTCGCCCCCCCAGCCGCGATCGAGGAGGCGAAACTAATATCCGCACCAGGAATCAAGAGGGGATCGACCTCCCCCCAGTCCGCACCTCCGCCCTGAATCCCCTGCCGCCGGTTCGCCGCCGCCGCCGCCACCGCTCCCGATGGATTTGGATCTGTGGATCTCCAAGGTCAAGGAGGGCCAGCACCTCGCCGAGCACGAGCTCCAGACCCTCTGCGAATACGTGAGCTTCCTCCCCCTCTTTATTTATCACTTCCGCTAGGGTTTTGTTCGCGCGGCGTTGTGGCGCGCGCGTGCGCTGCGGCGTGGCCGTGTTAGGGTTCGTACCAGCAGTAGCAGGTAGACGGGCAAAATTAGTTGCTTTTGCTGCTCGCCGAGAGACTTGAGTGAACCGTGTATGTATTCGTGGGTGTGTCTGTATGCCTAGTGTGTAACCGATGTGTATTTCGCTGATCATCATCCAGGTTAAGGAGATTCTCATCGAGGAGTCGAACGTGCAGCCAGTCAACAGCCCGGTCACAGTGTGCGGCGACATCCATGGGCAGTTCCATGACCTTATGAAGCTCTTTGCCACCGGAGGACATGTGCCTGAGACCAACTATATTTTCATGGTCTGGCTTCCCCAGCCCTTCTATTGTTTCTTGTGACTGGTTTAGGTAGCCTCTGATGTTCTTGTGTTGCTTAACTGAGCTGTGATTGACTCGTAGGGTGATTTTGTCGACCGCGGCTTCAACAGTCTCGAGGTTTTCACCATCCTTTTGCTACTAAAAGCAAGGTATTTGGTTAGTTTTCTGTTCGCAGATAATGAATCGTCCTTTTGTTTGTTCCAAAGCTTTGAACTTTATACCGCATAGCTGCGCCTTCAGCTTCTTCACTCTTTTCTGAGTATAAACTTCATTATCATATCACCGTACCTTTTGGTTAACAATAATACTACATGATAGTGATACACGAATAACCAGATCATGAGTAGGTCACCCCAAAAAGGCAAAAAGGATTGTCAATAGGCATTCCTTAGATGGAATTAAGCTGTTGAATGGTAATGTCTGATTGCTGCTTGATAGTATGTCAAATTCTGTTGTCTCTTCATAACTGACTTTTCCCCTTGTATTTGCTGGATAATACCACGAGTAACCTATGGGGTCGATGGGGTTGATTTAGCTTATTATTTTTCATGAAACTAGAAGTGTGTAATCTTTTATGGTTCTTGTACAATCATACAAAGATCAGGAGTTGAGCCGAGTTAGACTGGGATGACCTTGCACTGCACAATCCAGCTATGGATTGAACTCGAATTTGGAAGCTGCCAGCTGAAATTTGAAGTTGAAACTCGTCTATATTTTTACTATTTGAACATAGGGCTGTCAACGACTGAGTTTGAGCGAATAGCCGAATACACCCACACTTTCCTCAAGCTCGATTTGCATCTCAAGCCATTTGGTGAGCGGGAGCTTCTGCTCACCTCATGAGCACAGGGATGAGCTCAAGCTCAATTCGTTGGAAGGCTTGACAAACTCGCAAAGCTTGTTAATATTTTTTAATTAAAAGTCCGGCCAGTGCATCTTATCAGGCTGCAAAAAGCTTCTTTGTCTGAGGAGGATAGGCCCGTGAGATGTCCAGACTTGTGTATAGTGAAATGGATCAATGAGTTGCTGTCATGGGTTAGAAAATTAAGAGGGACAGGTCTAGGATGATGCTCGGGTCCTATAGTTATTTTCTTCGAAAATGAGCTAGGTTGTGTTGCTCTACCAAGCTTTAGCGAACTGTTCGATCTGGAGCTAGTTGGGCTCACATGCTTGAGACTGGGCTTGTGCTTGTCTTACTTAGCTCTCGAGCGGAGCTTTATTCAAGCCCGAACAGTTTGGACAGCCTTACTTAAACTGCAAGATTGAAAATAAAGATTGCCTCTCACCATTTTTTGTGATGAACTGCTAAAAAGCACGGATACAGCGACACGGACACGGTGACACGCATACGGGGACACGAGATACAGCATTTTCCAAAAACAACCCATCGGGGACACGGCAAGTATATATAAAGATAAATAAATGTATGCCATGTAATATAGAGTTAAAGACAAAAAAATGAGAAAGAGATAATGCCCCATTTGTTGTCTCCTGTTTCAAGTGCTTGATTGATCATCCAGAGTTCCAGACCAGATCCATGTCATTGCAACTTGCAAAACACATCAAACAATAGTCTAGTACTCCTCCGTCTGCCCAAGCTTGTCCCTCAAATGGATGTATCTAGCACTAACTTGGTGCTAGATACAACCATTTGAGGGACAAGCTTTTTCGGACGGAGGGAGTTACAACAACAACAACAACAACAACAACAACAACAACAACAGCAACAACAAAGCCTTTAGTCCCAAACAAGTTGGGGAAGGCTAGAGGTGAAACCCATAAGATCTCGCGACCAACTCAGGGTTCTGGCACATGGATAGCAAGCTTCCACACACCCCTGTCCATAGCTAGTTCTTTCGTGATCTTTTGGGTTTCATCTCCACAAGAGTGGCTGAGTTTTTACGTTGGCTCGCCCAGCCTATCCGGGAGGGACCGGCTATGTTGAGACAACATAAGCGGAGTTAAAACAATAGTCTGGTATTAGTGTCATAATAATCTGAAGTGGTACTGGTACTTGACAAACAGCAAAGAAGTTTACTTACCCAATCTGCAATGCTAGCTCCCAATAGCATTATGGTTTGGCAATCCCTAACATGAAGCACCAAGCATTCAATCAACAGTTCAAGCAGCATCAGCAATAAGCATGCAGCAGAAGTAAGCAAGCAGCAGCAGCACTAATAAGCAAGCAGCAGCAGCACATGAACAGCATAGGGAAGCTACTGGCGAGCAGCAACAGCAAGGGCATGGCGGACAGGGGCAGTAAGCAGCAGCAGCTCAACAACAAATCGATTCGAATAGATGAAAAAGGGCGAGGTTACCTGCTCCAGCTTGGTTGCCGTTGGGAGGAGAGGCCGCTCCACTTGGGGGGCGGTGGCGGTCGAGTCCAGGCAGCGGCGTCGAGTCCAGGAGGTGGGAAACCCTACTTTGTGGCATCGACTGGTCCAGGAGGTTTCCCAGCTTACCCTTTTGTGGCGCCTGTTTATGCGACCTGCAAAAAAAGGGTGGGCCGAGGAATAGTAGTTGGGCCTCCCGAGTCCCACACGTGTCCCAGCCGTGTCCTCCTTTTTTTTTAAATTCGTATTACAGGAAATCAGCGGGATACGCGTGTCCGGCCGTGTCTTAGCGTGGCCCCGTGTCCCCGTGTCCAGCCGTATCTGCACGGCGATTCGGCTTTGGCCGTGTCCGTGCTTTGTAGGTGAACTGTATCAGTCTTAATTAGTGAAACAATGACCACACCTGTTAGTGTTGGTTGCTTCTTTTCAGTAAGAATTCTTACTGTATTACATTTTTCCTGAAGTGTCATATATGGCTAACTCTCAATGTAATTTCCTACTACCAGGTATCCTGCCCACATAACCCTTCTGCGTGGGAACCATGAAAGTAGGCAGCTGACACAGGTATGTCCTGATATGGAGAATGGTATATGTTATCCTGTTGAACATTTAGGATTTGAGATACTTCTGCTTCAATTAACTTTGTTGTAGTTCAATCTGTATTCGCTCATGATTTTCATATTGTACTGTCTCCTGTTGCCAAAAGATCTTGTAGTTAGTGAAGTTACATTTGTTGCTTTCGCATTAAAATGCATCCTGCACTGAAAAGCAGTAGATGTTGATTGATTCTGGACGAAATGATAACACTTTCGTTGAAGTTAAAACAATCCAGCTACTAAGTGATGATTTGAAAACCTACATTTCATGCTAATGATTCTGTTTGGCAAGTTGAACAGTCTCTCTTTCACATGGCATGTTAGGACTGTATAGTAATTGTGTACATAATTGCCTGGGCCCCTTGGAGCCATCGGAA
Organism: Triticum urartu; assembly: GCF_056163025.1. Taxonomy (NCBI): domain Eukaryota; kingdom Viridiplantae; phylum Streptophyta; class Magnoliopsida; order Poales; family Poaceae; genus Triticum; species Triticum urartu. Next base: position 479,827,705 of record NC_141875.1, on the reverse strand, counting down.
TCATTGTTTTTCAATGTTGCTGCCCCAGTGTGGCTGCTGCCTTGTTGCTTGCCGAAGAGGAGGCACAGCTTTGGGGAGTGGCTGGGACTCGAGAGCTTTCCCTTGTGAGCGCCCTAGCGCCCAGGGCTTTGGTTATCTGTAGTCCTTTGTTCTTTTTCAGGCACGGGTGAGTACTGTAACCTATAAAACATATGGAATGTGTGTGTGTGTACTCAGGGTTTCTACCCTTCCGTCTTCTCTAATATAATGGCATATATCTCCTGCGCATTCGAGAAAAAACAATAATTACAGCTTGAACGCGTTGTATGGTACCACAAACAGGTCAATACGTATCATTCAGTACTTCTTTTATCATGCAGGCAAACTAATATAATGTTACTGATCTGTAGGTATATGGCTTCTATGACGAGTGCCAGAGGAAGTATGGGAATGCCAATGCGTGGCGGTATTGCACCGATGTTTTTGATTACCTTACTCTTTCAGCAATCATTAATGGCACGGTAAGTTCCTTGTATTTGATAATTTCTAGATTATGAATTCATACTTTGTGCTCAGTCATACTAAATGATGTAGTGAAAATTCAGGTCCTTTGTGTTCACGGTGGCCTGTCTCCTGATGTACGTACTGTTGACCAGGTTAGTTGGACTTCTTTTCTTCCGTAATTTTTTCTTAACATCATTCAGCCAATATGTTACTTATGGTTTGAATGAGAATTTTGACCCATCTTACTGTCTGTTTTACCTAACGGATATAGAAATATGTGGTGCTTGGTTTACAGAATAAATTAGGTTTCCTGATTCATATAGACGTACCACACCTGGTTTATACAACTATTTAATGGCCTGATTCCAATTATAAAGAAGTTCACACTGTTAACTCTCTATATCTTTAATTTGATAAGAAGATAATCTTGATGTTTACCTTGCCGCTAGCCAGGTGCAGATCAGTGGCTGGTGCGTAAAAGCCCATTAGGTGGGTCTAGGCGGGTAATAGGACAAAAGGGTGCCGCTGAATGCCTATGTAGCTACTTTCAGAACACGGAATATTCTCTAGAAGTTTTCAAGGAGCTAGTAAACAATTAACATCCTTGAACATTTCAGGAAAATGTTGGACCCTTATCATCTGTCTTTTCAATAATTGTTTTATTACTGCTTTTTTTTTGTTTCAATTGATTCTGTTATAGTACTTCTCTTTATTAGTTGATCCTTAGCATTTGCAGAGTTAGGCTCATGATCTTAAGGATGCATGATTCTGAGGTTGATTTGTTCTTATGTGTTTAGTGGTGTTCTCATGTAAGATATGAATGGTGTTGCTAGGCAATACAATGGAAGCAATAATCTGATTAAATATCACTTTGTCACCAGATACGGACAATTGATCGGAATTGTGAAATTCCCCACGAAGGTCCTTTCTGTGATCTTATGTGGAGTGACCCTGAAGAGATAGAGACATGGGCTGTTAGTCCGCGTGGAGCAGGTTGGCTTTTTGGATCACGAGTGACAACAGAGGTGGGCATGGAATCTTTTCATTGAGGATCACTTTTTCATCATCTCTTAACAAATGTTGTTGGTTTATTCTCTATGCAGTTCAACCATGTGAACAATCTTGACCTAGTTTGCCGGGCTCACCAGCTGGTCCAGGAAGGCTTAAAGTACATGTTTCAGGACAAGGGTCTTGTAACTGTAAGTGTCTGTTCACATGTCGCTAATTAGTCCAGATAACCATAGCATCTTTTTCTTGGAAATTACATACTTGTTCAATAAAACCATGCTAATGATGCTCATATCATATGCCTTGCACATTTAATTTTGCAGGTGTGGTCTGCACCTAATTATTGCTACAGATGTGGCAATGTTGCTTCTATACTAAGCTTCGACGAGAACATGGTATGTTAGCGCATCTGTGGAGTGAGAGCATGGGATAATGCATACTGTCATTTCAAGCAGATCTTCATTATCAAGTCTTTACTGATTAGTGTTCACTTATTCTTTGTCAGGACCGCGACGTCAAGTTCTTCACGGAGACGGAGGAGAACAACCAGATGCGTGGCCCAAGGACTGCCGTCCCGTATTTTCTCTGACTTCAGTTGTACAATTTTAGAAGTCGCTGTTTTAAGTTGTAAGGGTTAAAAGACGAACCGGAGGTGGTTATTGTTGTAGGGTTCAGATGATAGTCCAATCTGATGCGTTTTATTTCTCGCGCTTCTTTTAACCACATGTACAATAGATCCTTGGGAGCATCATTGCTCCTGTATTCCTTCTATGGCAGTGTCCAATTTTGTTTCTTTTTATTGTTTATTATTATTGTTATTGTTATACATGTTGTACGGGTGCTATTTATGTGACATATATGCATTTGACAACATACAAGTTTGGGTACGTGGCTTCGGAGTTTGTTTCACGGTTAGATTCTTGTGTGTGGAACACATGCCCTGAAGAGGTGCACACGAGTTTAGGTATTTCTTTACTTGTGAAAAGAAGAAATACAGGTAGTACATGATGTGTGGAGCATCTGTACGATGGACCACTCTTTACTTGCACTTAAAAAGGCAGGTATATGTTCTCTTTTAAAGATGAGAAGAGGTATATGTTCTGTTGAACATGTGGATGATGGCCACTCTTTATTCACACAGGCGTTCCGTCCTTTTTTATCTGCAATCAGGGACGGTCGTTGGCGTGGCGCGGCTGTTAGTCTCGATCCACCTTATCCCGATACTCGGAAGATAATGTACGCAGGGCTTGGTTCCGCCGCCGCCCACCGGCCGGCGTGGCCATGACACGGAAGAGATTTGCCTCCGACGGCGCGCGCACCGGGGTCACGGTCACGGGTCACCCCGTGGCATCGTACCAAGATGGTGACGCGTCTTCTTTTTGCAACCGTGGTGGGCGGGGCGGGGAGAAGTATATGCCTCCCCGCTGCCGAAAACAGTCGCCCACCCAGCCGATAGCCAAAGAATCTCCGGCGCAGCTTGCACGCGCGCACGAACGCGCCGAGCTTGCTGGGCTGTCGCGGGGTCGGCACCCCCGGCCGCGTCACCGCCACCCGGCACAGTATACGCTCAAATCCGAGTCGACAGCGACGGCGCCTGCGTGTCCGCCTTCAGCAATTATTTGTTATTACCCTCGGTTCGCTGCCCAGCGGAGCCTCTCCCCACTCGTTCGCGCGTCTGAACGGGACGGCGCCTACTGCTCGCGGCCTCGGATCATCGACTCGTCGTCGGACCCCGCATGACCTGGACCGGACCGGGGTGAGGCTGCTGATGAAGTGATGATGCTCGTCTCGTCCCGCTCAAGTAAATAAAGAGCGTTATCTAAAAAAAAAGGTACATGCAGAGTGCACTGCGTGCATGACGCTGGCCATGTCTCGTCGTGCCTGCGTATCACGACGACTCGTGGTATGCGCCATGCTCCAAAGTGTTTTCTAGCTAGGTGATACTCCAAAACTAGGATTGGATTCGGAGGGGGCACCTTTCGGCAGGCTGCTGGTTTTTTAACACTGACCTCCTGATCGTCCAGGTGGGGATGGCAGCACAAAGTTAATTTGATTAACTGCTCGCCGTGTCAGACACCCCCTGGTTGTTTAATACAGTACTACTAGTAATTACAGTGGCCTCTCACTGAAAGACAGAATTTTAAGACGTTGTTTAATAATGGCTCCCATGTTTGACTCTTAACTGACGAACTGCAACGGATCATTTTTCCTTAACAGTGCTGGTAGCAGCAGTTCGTGCCCACTCGCAATTTTCACCAGCTTTCCATGAGACAAATCCTGTGATCCCCATACTACCAGTGTTTTTAGGGCAGACAGTGATGGGAGAGGTAAGAGTACAGTAATGCGGTCGGCTTTATTTTTGGCGCAACCATCTCAAACCAATAAATCATCTAGACTACAATCTAGATTGAAAAATCTGGACTCGGCAATGTGGTGCCGAATGTGCACTGGGCAGCAACCTTGCTGCTTTGCCGAAATTTCTGGCTGATCATCGGCGTGAGCTAACCACTAACCGACGGCGAGAATGAGAGAATGAAAGAAAGCGAAAAAAAGAAGAGAAAGAGGCCGCACAGATCGAAACGGCTCATCATCCTACTTGGCAGATCACAGCAAAACTGGAGAAAAATCAATCAGCCTAACTAACTAACAAACCCGCTACCTATCTCCTCCGGTCCTCGCGAGGGGGCGGTTGCCGCGGGGACGCCGGCGATCCGGCCCGGCCGCTGTCCTCGTCCGCCATTGTCCGCACCCGCCCCTGCCGGAGGTCCCCGAGCTCGGCGTCGGAGAAGGACGACGACCCGCCCGGCGCGAGGCGCCGCGCCGGCCGCCGCCGCCACCTCAGCCGCCAGCACCGGCGCGCGGCGCGGACGGGCGCGCGCGCCACGCAGCAGAGCACGGCCACCGGCAGGCACGCGCAGAAGACGCAGCACGAGACGGCGCACTCCGCCAGCGCCCCGTCCTGCCCGGCGTCCTCGCGCGGCGCCGCCGGCGACGCGTCGCGCCCCCGCGCGTCGTCCTCGCCGCCCCACCGCTTCCCGGCGGCCGGCTTCTTGCGCGGCCCGCCGGCGTCCGCCTCCTTCTCGGCAGCGGCGGCGTCCATTCCCGTTCTCGTCGATGGTTTCTTGTCCCTGGCTCGTGGGTTCCGTGTGAGAGATTCGAACGGGACGCGTGGGGTGGTGGTGGTGGGGGGGCACGGGCGCGTCGTGGGAGGGAGGAAACTCTCTCCCTCTCGCTCAAGAAACTTTGTCTGCTCCCTCGGATTTAAATTGGGGTGCTCACGAAAGCGTCTCGTGTGGTTTCCTCTCTCTTTTCGCCATCGCTGTTGGTTACTGGTAGGAGATAAAATAAATCAAAAGGAAGCTAAGCTAGGGTAGCCACTGAGCCGACCTGGAGTCATTTCATCGATTAGGATCTTATAATCTTGAGAGATTGATTAAACTCTTGTTACGGGTCTGGGTCTTTTCTATTAAATTTGCGAACCGAAAGATGGTTAAGTGGGACAGGACAGCTGTTGGCAAGGCATCACACTCGTAGGATCAGTGCTCCTTTCTTTTGATCCAACAAAAACTGTGACGGTGTGATCGGATGGTAGTGCTCGGGATATTTTGTCTGGTAGGGCGTGCTAATCAGTCAGCCACTAAGAAACTTGGTCAAAACGCTCTAATCCGTCCAGGTCCAGGTGTACACATTAGCGATCGATTATTGTGGGACTGGATGTAGCCGCCGCACGGTGGGCGCCGGGCAGGGCACGAGACAGGACGGGAGTAGGGGTGTGGCCCGCGGTGCCCGGCACGAGGCTGTTCGCCCAGCCACCGGCGTCTCTGTCGACATTGCTGGACTGGTGGTGGCCGCCGCTCGCTTTTTATTTGGTCACTGTCGCTGTCATGGATGTTGGAAATATGAGCAATTTATCATATGATTTTATTAACAGAAATAATAAATAAAGCATGACTAAAATAACAGAGATAGAACAAGTCATGCGATCTGACAGAGTGAAGGTAAATAACATCTGCAAATATAAACTAGAATCAAACATCTCTAGAGCAGACAGTAGATCAAGTTGCATATATGAAGTAGAACCTATCATGTCTAGGGCAAAGACTAGAACAAGGAACTGTGACAGAACCTCTAACAGAAAAAACAAGAACACGTACGGGACAGCAGCAGCAACAGTAGCACTGGACTTGGGATCGGTGTCCTCGGTAGCCATGTCGTCGGGGAAGTAGTCGTCGGAGTCCGGGGGCGTCCGTGAGAAGAAGTCAGTAGACGCGCAGAGCGCTCCCCAAAAACCTTATCACCCTTCTCCCGTACAGGACTCAAAGAGGTGAGGTTTCGGAGGCATACTGTCCCGACTTGCGGTGCACGCCGCAAGCCGGGATGAGGAAGATCGTAGCAGCAACGCAATGTTCAGGAACCGGTGGTGAGAGGAAGAATGAGTTCTGGTGTGTCTCTCTGAGAGAAGCGACCTCCCTTTTATAGGCGCAAGAGAAGGAGGCGAGAGGGCAGCGATGGAAGGTGAAACGAAGAGACGAAGATGAAGCGAACAGCCAGCAACCGAAGGGCTGCACCGTTCGCATTCAAACTCCACTATCGCTTTAGCTTCCGTGTGACCTTTCGTATACCCGTCGTGCGTGAAAAAATTTAGACATCGGCTCGGCTCATTCCCGCAACCCGCGTCGCGCCGCGTCGTGACAGGCGTGGTGAGGCGGGCGGCGGAGGAGGAGCGCGCGTGGATGTCCCTCATGTTCTCATGCTCATACATGTGGTGAAAGAACCTCCCTTATAAAGAGGTCCAACTCTCTCTAAACTAGCAATGTGGGACTAAACTTTAGTTCCACCTCTTGCCTTGCATGAATGGGCTGCGTGGGCCTTTAGGATTTATTAGGAATTCCTGAAACTGCTATTGGGCTGGCCAAAATAGACAAAATTCTAGCAATCCCCCACCAGATTCCAGAGGCACACAAAATTTGCCTTTGGTTCCAAAACACTGTTTTATATACCGGCACTGCAGTGGAGACTGTTAAGTTGAATTTCCACCTAGAACTCTATGCTACACTAGTAAGCAACTTGAACAGTGGACTGGGCCTTGAACTGCAAGTTTTCTGCGAATCTAACTTCACACAAAGCCTTAACCGATACGTGGCTACCGTGGGTCTTCCCCGCGGGTGGAGCTTATGCGTCATACTCCGAGACCTTTCATGAGTTTACTAGAGAGAACCATACTCTCATATATTGCGACGTTTAACAACCAGATTCATATAGGTGCGTTCTTCAAAAGATGTTCTGCAGGACAACATCTCTGCTTCAAAGAGCCACTTAGAACACATTAAGATTTACATCAACCTGCCATGCAGATTAGGAGAGTATTGCATCTTCATGGAGTGGTATTTTTAATAGTAAGGGTACTCTCCTCTCAGTTGACCAACAACTTGTCTTCCACATCTAATTCACGGGATCTCCGATCACAAAGAATAGGTTATCACTGTGAACAACTCATATTGTGGGTCTCATACCCATCTCCTTCGATGCATTATCTATCACATTACGTGATAGACCCTTAGTGAAAAGATCTGCCAGATTTTTAGACGTTTGGATATAATCCAATGCAATAACTCCGGAGTTTCTCATTTTTCTAACAGACTTTAACCTTCTCTGAACGTGTCTTGATGACTTCATGTTATTCTTTGAGCTGTTCACTTTCGTGATCATAGTTTGATTGTCGTAGTTCATAAGGATACCCGGTACAGGTTTCTCAACAACCGGCAAGTCATTCAAGAGCCGGCGAAGCCAATCTGCTTCGACCGTAGCTGTATCTAGTGCTGTGAGTTCTGCTTCCATTGTTGACCTCGTTAAGATGGTCTGCTTGAAGGGTATATCCTTATGAGATTGAAGCAATGTAATCCCACCATCATTGTCTCTCAACAACTTGATGTTCAGAATGACATCATCCACTCCTAAATCCTTCATCTCAAAGCAACGAGATAGGAAATCCTTGACCTCCTTAATAACATTCAGATTTGTTCCGAAAATCAGTATTGTCATCAACATACAAGCAAAGCATAACTCCCTCGCCCCCACCATGGAGATAGTACACACATTTGTCAGCTTTGTTCACAACAAAGCCTGCAGCTGTTAAAGTTCTTTCGAACTTCTCATGCCACTATTTGGGTGCTTGCTTGAGTCCATACAAAGACTTCAGCAACTTGCACACTTTCCCTTCTTGACCATCTATTACAAACCCATCTGGTTGTTCCATATAAATTTCCTCGTCCAAGTCTCCATTTAGGAAAGCAGTCTTAACATCTATTTGATGAACGAGAAGACCATGTGAGGCAGCTAGTGAAAGTAGAACTCGAATAGTGGTCAGCCGAGTCACATGTGAGTAAGTATCAAAGAAGTCTTCACCTTCCTTTTGGGTATAACCCTTAGCCATGAGCCGAGCCTTGTACTTTTCAATAGTACCATCAGGCCTAAGTTTCTTCTTGAATACCCATTTGCATCCTATAGGTTTGCACCCATAAGGACGATCAGTTATCTCTCAGGTTTCATTCGCCAAGATGGAATCCATCTCGCTACGAACTGCTTCCTTCCAGTAGTCAGCATCTTCAGATGCATAGGCCTCTGAAATAGAACTGGGAGTGTCATCTATGAGATACACAAGAAAATCATCACCAAAGGACTTTGCAGTCCTCTGTCTCTTGCTCCTAGTAGGAACTGCATTGTTCTCCTCCACAGGACTTTCAAAGTGTTCCATCGAAATGGCAGGTTCAGTAATTGTAACTGGTTCCTGATTCGATGAACTAGGCATCTCCTAATTAGATGAGGTAGCCATATCCTGTTGGGTTTCGTAGTAATTTAAAAACTTTTCCTACGCACACGCAAGATCATGTGATGCATAGCAACGAGAGGGGAGAGTGTTGTCTACGTACCCACGCAGACCGACTCCGGAAGCGTTGACGCAACGTAGAGGAAGTAGTCGTACGTCTTCACGATCCAACCGATCAAGTACCGAAACTATGGCACCTCCGAGTTCGAGCACACGTTCAGCTCGATGACGATCCCCGGACTCCGATCCAGCAAAGTGTCGGGGAAGAGTTCCGTCAGCACGACGGTGTGGTGACGATCTTGATGCACTACAGCAGCAGGGCTTCGCCTAAACTCCGCTACAGTATTATCGAGGAATATGGTGGCTAGGGGCACCGCACACGGCTAAGGAATAGATCACGTGGATCAACTTGTGTGTTCTAGGGTGCCTCTACCTCAGTATATAAAGGACCAAAGGGGGGGGGAGGCTGGCCGGCCACAAGGGGTGCGCCAGGAGAGTCCTACTCCCTCTGGGAGTAGGATTCCCCCCCCCCCCCCCCCAATCCTAGTTGGAATAGGATTCGCGGAGGGGGAAAAGAGAAGGAGGGGGCCGGCCACCTCTCCTAGTCCTAATAGGACTAGGGGAAGGGGGAGGCGCGCAGCCCATGTAGGGCTGCCTCTTCTCTTTTCCACTAAGGCCCATCATGGCCCATTTAGCTCCCGGGGGTTCCGGTAACCTTCCCGGTACTCCGGTAAAATCCCGATTTCACCCGGAACATTCCGATATCCAAACATAGGCTTCCAATATATCAATCTTTATGTCTCGACCATTTCGAGACTCCTCGTCATGTCCGTGATCACATCCGGGACTCCGAACAACCTTCGGTACATCAAAATGCATAAACTCATAATATAACTGTCATCGTAACCTTAAGCGTGCGGACCCTACGGGTTTGAGAACAATGTAGACATGACCGAGACACGTCTCCAGTCAATAACCAATAGCGGGACCTGGATGCCCATATTGGCTCCTACATATTCTACGAAGATCTTTATCGGTCAGACCGCATAACAACATACGCTGTTCCCTTTGTCATCGGTATGTTACTTGCCCGAGATTCGATCGTCGGTATTCCTATACCTAGTTCAATCTCGTTACCGGCAAGTCTCTTTACTCGTTTTGTAATACATCATCCCGCAACTAACTCATTTAGTTGCAATGCTTGCAAGGCTTAAGTGATGTGCATTACCGAGAGGGCCCAGAGATACCTCTCCGACAATCGGAGTGACAAAACCTAATCTCGAAATACGCCAACCCAACATGTACCTTTGGAGACACCTGTAGTACTCCTTTATAATCACCCAGTTACGTTGTGACGTTTGGTAGCACCCAAAGTGTTCCTCCGGCAAACGGGAGTTGCATAATCTCATAGTCATAGGAACATGTATATGTCATGAAGAAAGCAATAGCAACATACTAAACGATCGGGTGCTAAGCTAATGGAATGGGTCATGTCAATCAGATCATTCAACTAATGATGTGACCTCGTTAATCAAATAACAACACTTTGTTCATGGTTAGGAAACATAACCATCTTTGATTAACGAGCTAGTCAAGTAGAGGCATACTAGTGACACTAAGTTTGTCTATGTATTCACACATGTATTATGTTTCCGGTTAATACAATTCTAGCATGAATAATAAACATTTATCATGATATAAGGAAATAAATAATAACTTTATTATTGCCTCTAGGGCATATTTCCTTCAGTCTCCCACTTGCACTAGAGTCAATAATCTAGATTACACAGTAATGATTCTAACACCCATGGAGCCTTGGTGCTGATCATGTTTTGCTCGTGGAAGAGGCTTAGTCAACGGGTCTGCAACATTCAGATCCGTATGTATCTTGCAAATCTCTATGTCTCCCACCTGGACTAGATCCCGGATGGAATTGAAGCGTCTCTTGATGTGCTTGGTTCTCTTGTGAAATCTGGATTCCTTTGCCAAGGCAATTGCACCAGTATTGTCACAAAAGATTTTCATTGGACCCGATGCACTACGTATGACACCTAGATCGGATATGAACTCCTTCATCCAGACTCCTTCATTTGCTGCTTCCGAAGCAGCTATGTACTCCGCTTCACATGTAGATCCCGCTACAACGCTTTGTTTAGAACTGCACCAACTGACAGCTCCACCGTTTAATGTAAACACGTATCCGGTTTGCGATTTAGAATCGTCCGGATCAGTCTCAAAGCTTGCATCAACGTAACCATTTACGACGAGCTCTTTGTCACCTCCATATACGAGAAGCATATCCTTAGTCCTTTTCAAGTATTTCAGGATGTTCTTGACCGCTGTCCAGTGATCCACTCCTGGATTACTTTGGTACCTCCCTGCTAGACTTATAGCAAGGCACACATCAGGTCTGGTACACAGCATTGCATACATGATAGATCCTATCGCTGATGCATAGGGAACATCTTTCATATTCTCTCTATCTTCTGCAGTGGTTGGGCATTGAGTCTTACTCAATTTCACACCTTGTAACACAGGCAAGAATCCTTTCTTTGCTTGATCCATTTTGAACTTCTTCAAAATTTTGTCAAGGTATGTTGTTTGTGAAAGTCCAATTAAGCGTCTTGATCTATCTCTATAGATCTTAATGCCTAATATGTAAGCAGCTTCACCGAGGTCTTTCATTGAAAAACTCTTATTCAAGTATCCCTTTATGCTATCCAGAAATTCTATATCATTTCCAATTAATAATATGTCATCCACATATAATATCAGAAATGCTACAGAGCTCCCACTCACTTTCTTGTAAATACAGGCTTCTCCAAAAGTCTGTATAAAACCAAATGCTTTGATCACACTATCAAAACGTTTATTCCAACTCCGAGAGGCTTGCACCAGTCCATAAATGGATTGCTGGAGCTTGCACACTTTGTTAGCTCCCTTTGGTTTGACAAAACCTTCTGGTTGCATCATATACAACTCTTCTTCCAGAAATCCATTCAGGAATGCAGTTTTGACATCCATCTGCCAAATTTCATAATCATAAAATGCGGCAATTGCTAACATGATTCGAACAGACTTAAGCATCGCTACGGGTGAGAAGGTCTCATCGTAGTCAATCCCTTGAACTTGCCGAAAACCTTTTGCGACAAGTCGAGCTTTGTAGACAGTAATATTACCGTCAGCGTCAGTCTTCTTCTTGAAGATCCATTCATTCTCAATTTCTTGCCGATCATCGGGCAAGTCAACCAAAGTCCATACTTTGTTCTCATACATGGATCCCATCTTAGATTTCATGGCTTCAAGCCACTTTGCGGAATCTGGGCTCACCATTGCTTCTTCATAGTTCGTAGGTTCATCATGATCAAGCATCATGACTTCCAGAACGGGATTACCGTACCACTCTGGCGCGGATCTTACTCTGGTTGATCTACGAGGTTCAGTAGTATCTTGTTCTGAAGTTTCATGATCATTATCATTAACTTCCTCACTAACTGGTGTAGGTGTCACAGGAACAGTTTTCTGTGATGTACTACTTTCCAATAAGGGAGCAGGTACAGTTACCTCGTCAAGTTCTACTTTCCTCCCACTCACTTCTTTCGAGAGAAACTCCTTCTCCAGAAAGTTTCCGAATTTAGCAACAAAAGTCTTGCCTTCGGATCTGTGATAGAAGGTGTATCCAATAGTTTCCTTTGGATATCCTATGAAGACACATTTCTCCGATTTGGGTTCGAGCTTATCAGGTTGAAGTTTTTTCACATAAGCATCGCAGCCCCAAACTTTTAGAAATGACAACTTTGGTTTCTTGCCAAACCACAGTTCATAAGGTGTCGTCTCAACAGATTTTGATGGTGCCCTATTTAACGTGAATGCGGCCGTCTCTAGAGCGTATCCCCAAAACGATAGCGGTAAATCAGTAAGAGACATCATAGATCGCACCATATCCAGTAAAGTACGATTACGACGTTCGGACACACCATTACGCTGAGGTGTTCCGGGTGGCGTGAGTTGCGAAACTATTCCACAATTTTTCAAATGTACACCAAACTCGTAACTCAAATATTCTCCTCCACGATCAGATCATAGAAACTTTATTTTCTTGTTACGATGATTTTCAACTTCACTCTGAAATTCCTTGAACTTTTCAAATGTTTCAGACTTATGTTTCATTAAGTAGATATACCCATATCTGCTTAAATCATCTGTGAAGGTCAGAAAATAATGATATCCGCCACGAGCCTCAATATTCATCGGACCACATACATCTGTATGTATGATTTCCAACAAATCTGTTGCTCTCTCCATAGTACCGGAGAACGGTGTTTTGGGCATCTTGCCCATGAGGCACGGTTCGCAAGTACCAAGTGATTCATAATCAAGTGGTTCCAAAAGTCCATCAGTATGGAGTTTCTTCATGCGCTTTACACCGATATGACCTAAATGGCAGTGCCACAAATAAGTTGCACTATCATTATCAACTCTGCATCTTTTGGCTTCAACATTATGAATATGTGTATTACTACTATCGAGATTCAATAAGAATAGACCACTCTTTAAGGGTGCATGACCATAAAAGATATTACTCATATAAATAGAACAACCATTATTCTCTGATTTAAATGAATAACCGTCTCGCATTAAACAAGATCCAGATATAATGTTCATGCTCAACGCTGGCACCAAATAACAATTATTTAGGTCTAATACTAATCCCGAAGGTAGATGTAGAGGTAGCGTGCCGACCGCGATCACATCGACTTTGGAACCGTTTCCCACGCGCATCGTCACCTCGTCCTTAACCAATCTTCGCTTAATCCGTAGTCCCTGTTTCGAGTTGCAAATATTAGCAACAGAACCAGTATCAAATACCCAGGTGCTACTGTGAGCATTAGTAAGGTACACATCAATAACATGTATATCACATATACCTTTGTTCACCTTGCCATCCTTCTTATCCGCCAAATACTTGGGGCAGTTCCGCTTCCAGTGACCAGTCTGCTTGCAATAGAAGCACTCAGTTTCAGGCTTAGGTCCAGGTTTGGGTTTCTTCTCTTGAGTAGAAACTTGCTTGCCGTTCTTTTTGAAGTTCCCCTTTTTATTCCCTTTGCCCTTTTTCTTGAAACTAGTGGTCTTGTTGACCATCAACACTTGATGCTCCTTCTTGATTTCTACCTCCGCAGCTCTCAGCATTGCAAAGAGCTCGGGAATAGTCTTGTTCATCCCTTGCATATTATAGTTCATCACGAAGCTCTTGTAGCTTGGTGGCAGTGATTGAAGAATTCTGTCAATGACGCAATCATCTGGAAGATTAACTCCCAATTGAATCAAGTGATTATTATACCCAGACATTTTGAGTATATGCTCACTGACAAAACTGTTCTCCTCCATCTTGCAGCTATAGAACTTATTGGAGACTTCATATCTCTCAATCCGGGCATTTGCTTGAAATATTAACTTCAACTCCTGGAACATCTCATATGCTCCATGACGTTCAAAACGTCGTTGAAGTCCCGATTCTAAGCCGTAAAGCATGACACACTGAACTATCGAGTAGTCATCAGCTTTGCTCTGCCAGACGTTCATAACATCCGGCGTTGCTCCTGCAGCAGGCCTGGCACCCAGCGGTGCTTCCAGGACGTAATTCTTCTATGCAGCAATGAGGATAATCCTCAAGTTACGGACCCAGTCCGTGTAATTGCTACCATCATCTTTCAACTTTGCTTTCTCAAGGAACGCATTAAAATTCAACGGAACAACAGCACGAGCCATCTATCTACAACCAAACATAAACAAGCAAGATACTAATCAGGTACTAAGTTTCATGATAAATTTAAGTTCAGTTAATCAAATTAATTAAAGAACTCCCACTTAGATAGACATCCCTCTAATCCTCTAAGTGATTACGTGATCCAAATCAACTAAACCATAACCGATCATCACGTGAGATGGAGTAGTTTTCAATGGTGAACATCGTTATGTTGATCATATCTACTATATGATTCATGCTCGACCTTTCGGTCTCCGTGTTCCGAGGCCATATCTGTATATGCTTGGCTCGTCAAGTATAACCTGAGTATTCCGCGTGTGCAACTGTTTTGCACCCGTTGTATTTGAACGTAGAACCTATCACACCCGATCATCACGTGGTGTCTCAGCACGAAGAACTTTCGCAACGGTGCATACTCAGGGAGAACACTTCTTGATAATTTAGTGAGAGATCATCTTATAATGCTACCGTCAATCAAAGCAAGATAAGATGCATAAAAGGATAAACATCACATGCAATCCAACCGATCAAGTACCGAAACTACGGCACCTCCGAGTTCGAGCACACGTTCAGCTCGATGACGATCCCCGGACTCTGATCCAGCAAAGTGTCGGGGAAGAGTTCCGTCAGCACGACGGCGTGGTGACGATCTTGATGCACTACAGCAGCAGGGCTTCGCCTAAACTCCGCTACAGTATTATCGAGGAATATGGTGGCTGGGGGCACCGCACACGGCTAAGGAATAGATCACGTGGATCAACTTGTGTGTTCTAGGGTGCCTCTACCTCAGTATATAAAGGACCAAAGGGGGGAGGCTGGCCGGCCACAAGGGGTGCGCCAGGAGAGTCCTACTCCCTCTGGGAGTAGGATCCCCCCCCCAATCCTAGTTGGAATAGGATTCGCGGAGGGGGAAAAGAGAAGGAGGGGGCCGGCCACCTCTCCTAGTCCTAATAGGACTAGGGGAAGGGGGAGGCGTGCAGCCCATGTAGGGCTGCCTCTTCTCTTTTCCACTAAGGCCCATCATGGCCCATTTAGCTCCCGGGGGGTTCCGGTAACCTTCCCGGTACTCCTGTAAAATCCCGATTTCACCCGGAACACTTCCGATATCCAAACATAGGCTTCCAATATATCAATCTTTATGTCTCGACCATTTCGAGACTCCTCGTCATGTCCGTGATCACATCCGGGACTCCGAACAACCTTCGGTACATCAAAATGCATAAACTCATAATATAACTGTCATCGTAACCTTAAGCGTGCGGACCCTACGGGTTCGAGAACAATGTAGACATGACCGAGACACGTCTCCAGTCAATAACCAATAGCGGGACCTGGATGCCCATATTGGCTCCTACATATTCTACGAAGATCTTTATCGGTCAGACCGCATAACAACATACGTTGTTCCCTTTGTCATCGGTATGTTACTTGCCCGAGATTCGATCGTCGGTATTCCTATACCTAGTTCAATCTCGTTACCGGCAAGTCTCTTTACTCGTTCTGTAATACATCATCCCGCAACTAACTCATTTAGTTGCAATGCTTGCAAGGCTTAAGTGATGTGCATTACCGAGAGGGCCCAGAGATACCTCTCCGACAATCGGAGTGACAAAACCTAATCTCGAAATACGCCAACCCAACATGTACCTTTGGAGACACCTGTAGTACTCCTTTATAATCACCCAGTTACGTTGTGACGTTTGGTAGCACCCAAAGTGTTCCTCCGGCAAACGGGAGTTGCATAATCTCATAGTCATAGGAACATGTATATGTCATGAAGAAAGCAATAGCAACATACTAAACGATCGGGTGCTAAGCTAATGGAATGGGTCATGTCAATCAGATCATTCAACTAATGATGTGACCTCGTTAATCAAATAAAAACACTTTGTTCATGGTTAGGAAACATAACCATCTTTGATTAACGAGCTAGTCAAGTAGAGGCATACTAGTGACACTAAGTTTGTCTATGTATTTACACATGTATTATGTTTCCGGTTAATACAATTCTAGCATGAATAATAAACATTTATCATGATATAAGGAAATAAATAATAACTTTATTATTGCCTCTAGGGCATATTTCCTTCATATCCTTCATGGGAAAGATATCTTCAAAGAAAGTCGCATCATTCGACTCCATGATCGTACCGACATGCATGTCAGGTACCTCAGATTTTACAACCAAGAAATTATAACCAATGCTATGAAAAGCATATACCAGGAAAACACAATCCACTGTTTTTGGTCCCAGCTTCCGCTTCTTTGGAATTGGCACATTGACTTTCGCCAAACAACCCCATGTTCGTAGATAAGAGAGCTTTAATCTTTTCTTCTCCCATTCCTCGAATGGAGTTATCTCTTTGTTCTTTGTGGGAACTCGGTTTAGTACATGACATGCAGTCAATGTAGCCTCCCCCACCATGCCTTGGAGAGACCCGATGTGTCTAACATGGCATTAACCAAATCAGTTAGAGTACGGTTCTTTCTTCCGGCCACCCCATTTGACTAAGGTGAATAGGGAGGCATCCTCTCATGGATTATACCATGTTCCACACAAAAGGAATAAAATTCATTTGAGAAATACTCTCCACCACGATCGGACCTAAGCCTCTTGATCTTTCGATCAAGTTAGTTTTCCGCTTCAACTTTATAGATTTTGAAGTAGTTCAAAGCCTCATCCTTAGATTTTAGAAGATACACATGGCAATATCTAGTGGAGTCATCAATCAACGTCATAAAATACTTCTTTCCACCTTTTGTCAAAACACCATTCATTTCACATAGATCTGAATGTATGAGCTCTAGTGGTGCAAGATTTCTCGTTTCCGCAGTCACATGAGACTTACGAGGTTGCTTAGCTTGCACACACACTTGACACTTAGATCCCTTGACAGTGGTGAAACTAGGGATTAAGTTTAACTTCGCTAGTTGCGACATGCAACCAAAGTTAACATGACAGAGACGTGAATGCCACACATTTGATTCACTATTGTTGCAAACATGATTAACAACTTTATTGCAAACGTCTGATAAGGATAACTGAAACAGGCCTCCTGACTCATAGCCTTTACCAACAAAGTTTCCATACTTGGAAATTAAAAATTTATTCGACTCAAAGACAAGCTTGTAGCCATCTCTACACAGAGGAGATCCGCTAACAAGATTTTTATTGACGGAGGGGACATAATGCACGTTCTTCAGCCACACGATCTTCCCCGAAGTAAACTTCAGATCGCTCGTGCCAACACCACGAACAGAAGCACTTGAACCGTTGCCCATCAGCACGGTTGATGTCCCTGCGGTCTGATAAGACGAAAACATGGAAATATCACCGCATACATGCACATTAGCACCTGTGTCAATCAACCAATCAGGAGAATGACATACTGAAAGAATAGTGGGAAATATACCATACCCAACATCCTTCATGTCAGTCTCCAATGACAACATTAGCGGTCTTGCCGCCTTTCCCAGGATGACGCTTGTTATAGCGATTTTAGGGCAACTAGGAGCCCAATGATCAGGATCCCCACACACATGACAAACACCTTTCTTCTTGTCATTCTTCTTCTTGAAGTTCGTGTGCTGCACAGCCTTGTTCTTCCCATTAAACTTTGCTTTATCATCAAACTTGCACTTGTTCTTGAACTTGCGGGGCTGGAAGTTCTTCTTCTGTACCAGATTGGCACTAGAACCTCCCTCAATACCTCGAGCACGGTTGTCCTTTGCTCTCGCCTTTTCTTCCACATCAAGAGTACCAATGAGATCCGGAACGGAAAACTCCTGCCTCTTATGCTTTAGTGAGGTAGCAAAGTTCCTCCACGTGGGAGGAAGCTTAGTGATGATACCTCCGGCAATAAACTTGTCCGGTAGGATACAATTGAAGTGCTCAAGTTCTCTAGCAAAAGACTGTATTTCATGAGCTTGCTCAACCACGGAGCGCTCTTCAGTCATCCTATAGTCATAGAATTGCTCCATGATGTACAGCTCAATGCCAGCATTCGAGACCCCAAACTTGGCCTCGAGTGCGTCCCACATATCTTTTCCATTATCAATTGACACATAAGCATCAACTATGTTCTCACCAAGAACACTCAAGGGAGCAGCCTTAAACAAGGTATCCATTTTCTAAAAAGCTTGTGCCTGTTGAGCATCTTGCTCTCCTTCAGGTTTGCCAAGAGTGACGTCATAGCAACTCATGGTTTGAAACCATAAGACTGCTCTCACGCGCCACCTCTTATAGTGGATACCCTCAAACATAGGAGGTCTCATGGAAGCAGCAAAACCACTTGGGGTAAATTGCCTATCATAAGGTTTTTGGATTGTTGGAAATATGAGCAATTTACCATATGATTTTATTAACAGAAATAGTAGATAAAGCATGACTAAAATAGCAGAGATAGAACAAGTCATGCGATTTGACAGAGAGAAGGTAAATAACATCTGCAAATATAAACTAGAACCGAACATCTCTAGAGCAGACAGTAGACCAAGTTGCATATATGAAGTAGGACCTATCATGTCTAGGGCAAAGACTAGAACAAGGAACTGTGGCAGAACCTCTAACAGGAAAAACAAGAACACGTACAGGACATCAGCAGCAATAGTAGCACTGGACTTGGGGTCGGTGTCCTCGGTAGCCATGTCGTCGAGGAGGTTGTCGACGTTGGGGAAGTAGTCGTCGTCGGGGAAGTAGTCGTCGGAGTCCGGGGCGTCCATGACGAAGAAGTCAGTAGTCGCGCGAAGCGCTCCCCAAAAACCTTATCACCCTTCTCCCGTACAGGACTCAAAGAGGTGCGGTTTTGAAGGCCTACTTTCCCGACCTGCGGTGCACGCCGCAAGCCGGGATGCGGAAGATCGTAGCAGCAGCGCAGTGTTCAGGAACCGGTGGCGAGAGGAAGAATGAGTTTTGGTGCGTCTCTCTGAGAGAAGCGACCTCCCTTTTATAGGTGCAAAAGAAGGAGGCGAGAGGGCAACGATGGAAGGTGAAACAAAGAGACGAAGATGAATCGAACAACCAACAGCCGAAGGGCTGCACCGTTCGCATTCAAACTCCACTATCGCAAAAACTTTTCAGCTTCCGTGTGACCTTCCATATACCCATCGCGCGTGGCAAAAATTTAGACATCGGCTCGGCTCATTCCCGCAACCCGCGGCGCGGCGGGCGGCGGAGGAGGAGCGCGCATGGATGTCCCTCTTGTTCTCATGCTCATACATGTGGGGAAAGAACCTCCCTTATAAAGAGGTCCAACTCCCTCTAAACTAGCAATGTGAGACTAAACTTTAGTTCCACCTCTTGCCTTGCACGAATGGACTGCGTGGGTCTATAGGATTTATTAGGAATTTCTGAAATTGCTATTGGGCTGGCCCAAAATAGACAAAATTCCAGCAATGGAGTACCTTAAGCTCAGGGTCAGGGGTCAGGGCCCTCCTACCTTTCTAGCAATGGAGCAATGGAGTACCCTATTGGGCTGGACCAAGGCAAGTATAAAAGGGAGCAGGGTGCCGCTGTAGAGAAGAGGTCGGATCGATTCCTTCCCCCCAACTCTTGTACTCACATCCCCCTCACAAGAGCAATTCAACCACCAAGCAGGGGGGTCTTACATCGTAAGGCGGCCCGAACCTGGGTAACTGACGTGTCTACTGTTCTTCTTCTCTAGTTCGTGCTCGCCGGAGCGTCGCCATGAGGTTGAGAGGTTGTGGAGTAGAGCAGAGTGGTAGCAGCAAGCGCACCCTAGTGTTCGAACATCTTGGGTCCCTGAGCCCCGATTCGACAATTTTCCGTAAGTAGAGCATGTCGATGATCGGTTTCCCGGTAAGACAAACGCAAGATGCAATGCGGCCGGCGGAACAGATCCATCAACCGGCCGGGTGCAAAATTTAGTGGAGTATCTCCATTGATTGACGCATGCATGCATGCATGTACAGATAAGTAATTATACATGATCTATTGCTAGCTAGTACGACAACAGTCTGTCTACACCCATGTCTCCATCTGGATTGCCGCCGGTGAACTGTTCACACACGAGAACAATGCAAAGACCGCAAAGTAAGAATCCTACGGTGCAGAACAGAAGCGAGAGGAGGAGCACGGTAAAAGGCACAGGGCAGGTCTCGAAGTCATCCATCAGGTAGATGGTTAAGCCGAGAAGCGTGACACCCCCGCAGCCCAGGAGGCAGATCATCGCCCACCCGCTACACTCCCGGGGCTCCGCCTTCGTGATCGCCACCAGTTGCTCCTGCTCGCCGTCGTTGGCCATCGTATGCGTGCCCTAGCTTCGATACATGGTTTCTTGATTTTCTAAGGTTAGTTATTTTGGTGTTGTTTGGTCTGGTACCAACGATTGCCTATATTTTGTACTATAACGCGCGAAGAGATAAAGTGCATACCACGTATAACGTTTAAAGGAAGGTGTACGTATAGTATTATACATGTACCTGTAGATTGTTCAGTTTATTTTTTGTTGAAATGAGATGCTGCTTGTTCCCGCGAAAAAAAATGCTGCTTGTTTGTTTGGATTGGTCGTCCACCAGCAGGTTACCTACGAGGGATCGATGTCGTGTAGTTTAGAAAAACCAGTTTGAATTTGTCTACACTTTAGGTGAATATATACTGAATTGAATCCAATCCGAGACCAATTCACACTAGCTAGCCCATGGTGTAATACTATTTTTTAGGAAAATAGTACGACTCTTCTGTGCTTTTTTAAATATTATTAGTCAACATGCCCGTGTGTTGCAATGGAAGAAAAAAATATCTGCATGTTCTCCCATTAAAAAACACAACATAGAAAGCACGGAAATCAGGATGTGGTAGACTGTTAGATAAATATGCAAATTTTGCTGCTTTTATCTTTTTTTTGGGTCACAATGTAAACATCTAGAAAACCTCACGTTGTCCAAAGTTGGTGTCGAGGAAGACGAATCTTTGATAAAATAATCCTGGATCAACATTTAATTTTGTGAATCCTGGATCTGGTTTTAACCATTTTGTTTGAGGCAACTCCAATGCCCTAGTAGATGATGATTGGAAATTCCGAATAATTGAAAGAATTCATATTAGACATCTCCAAGAAGGTGGGACTGCTTCATTGTGCGTAATTTTTCTTCTAATCCACCATAGGTACCATGCCCCTACAACCAAGGCTTGGTTGAAATTAACATTCGGGTGTAAAGGTAGTTGATGATCAGGTAGCGATAGGATATGCTCAAATGTAATTGAACCCGATCTATCAAATAGAACTGATTGTTCAATAAGCTCCCACATGCCCAACCGATGCCAAAGATCCTTCGCGTGCATGCACTAAAATAATAAGTTCCTAATGTCCTTTGCCCCCTCATGACTGATTGGGCAAGCTCCGTTTGAACCGACATGTCTGTTCGTCAGGATATCCTTTAATGGAATGATCCCACGCAAAACCCTCCATCCGAATACCTGAAATTTATGTGGCACTGATAGTTTCCATAGCGTATTCCGTACTGCCAAACGTGCAGAACCACTTGGCCACTCCATCCTATTTGCATGCGCCCTAAAAGTGTGCAACCATTGCAAGTGGTAAGTTGTTTGAACCGAGAAGAAACCTGAATGATTTGGTTGCCATGCTGTGAAATCATCGAATCCTTGATGGTGAATAGGATTTTGCAGTATTCTTCGAGCATCCACTGCATAGAATATATCTCTCACAAGGTCCTCATCCCAAGTGTCGGACACCAGATCTATAAGTTCACAAACCCTTGAGAGAACTGTTTGGTTCCTTGGCGTGATTACTTTCACTTCCGAGCTAGAAGTTCCTTCCAAATGTTCACTTCTTCTCCCGTACCGATTCTCCAAATGTACCCCTTTTTTTATGGCTTCCAATCCTTTTAGGATACCCTGCCATGTGGATGAAGACCCGTTCTTTGGTGTAGCACTTAATATATGCCCATTGGGATAGTACTTGGCCTTTAATACTCTTGTCACTCAGTAACAAGTCTTCAACATTGTTTTGCGAGCATAGCTAGGTTGAAAGAGTATAGTGAAGGAAATATGCCCTAGAGGCAATAATAAAGTTGTTATTTTATATTTCCTTATATCATGATAAATGTTTATTATTCATGCTAGAATTGTATTAACCGGAAACTTGATACATCTGTGAATACATAGACAAAACACCATGTCCCTAGTATGCCTCTACTAGACTAGCTCGTTGATCAAAGATGGTTAAGTTTCCTAGCCATGGACATGTGTTTTCATTTGATGAAGGAGATCACATCATTAGTGGAATGATGTGACATCCGTTAGCTTAGCATAATGATCGTTCAGTTTTATTGCTACTACTTTCTTCATGTCAAATACATATTCCTCCGACTATGAGATTGTGCAACTCCCAAACACCGGAGGAATGCCTTGTGTGCTATCAAGCGTCACAACATAACTGGGTGATTATAAAGATGCTCTATAGGTATCTCCGAAAGTGTTTGTTGGGTTGGCATAGATCGAGATTATGATTTGTCACTCTGAGTATTGGAGAGGTATCTCTGGGCCCTCTTGGTAATGCACATCATATGAAGCCTTGCAAGCAATGTGACTAATGAGTTAGTTGCGGGATGATGCATTATGGAACAAGTAAAGAGACTTGCCGTTAACGAGATTGAACTAGGTATGAAGATACCAACGATCGAATCTCGGGCAAGTAACATACCGATGACAAAGGGAATAACGTATGTTGACATTGCGGTTCGTCTGATAAAGATCTTCGTAGAACATGTGGGAACCAATATGAGCATCTAGGTTCCTATATTGGTTATTGATCGGAGAGGTGTCTCGGTCATGTCTACATAGTTTTCGAACCCGTAGGGTCCGCACGCTTAACGTGTTGGACATATGCCCAAGAGGCAATAATAAAATGGTTATTATTATATTTCCTTGTTCATGATAATTGTCTATTGTTCATACTATAATTGTGTTATCCGGAAATCGTAATACATGTGTGAATACATAGACCACAACATGTCCCTAGCGAGCCTCTAGTTGACTAACTCGTTGATCAATAGATGGTTACGGTTACCTAACCATGGACATAGGATGTCATTGATAATGGGATCACATCATTAGGATAATGATGTGATGGACAAGACCCAATCCTAAGCATAGCGCAAGATCATGTAGTTCGTCTGCTAAAGCTTTTCTAATGTCAAGTATATTTTCCTTAGACCATGAGATTGTGCAACTCCCGGATACCGTAAGGGTACTTTGGGTGTGCTAAACATTACAACGTAACTGGGTGGCTATAAAGGTATACTACGGGTATCCCTGAAAGTGTCTGTTGGGTTGGCACAAATCGAGACTGCGATTTGTCACTCCGTATGATGGAGAGGTATCTCTGGGCCCACTCGGTAAGACATCATCATAATGAGCTCAATGTGACTAAGGGGTTGGTCACGGGATGATGTGTTATGGAACGAGTAAAGAGACTTGCCGTAACGAGATTGAACAAGGTATTGGTATACCGACGATCGAATCTCGGGCAAGTGCTATACCGGTAGACAAAGGGAATCGTATACGGGATTGATTGAATCCTTGACATCGTGGTTCATCTGATGAGATCATCATGGAACATGTGGGAGCCAACATGGGTATCCAGATCCCGCTGTTGGTTATTGGCCGGAGAGATGTCTCGGTCATGTCTGCATAGTTCCCAAACCCGTAGGGTTTACACACTTAAGGTTCAGTGACACTAGAGTTGTAATGGGAATTGTATGTGGTTACCGAAAGTTGTTTGGAGTCCCGGATGAGATCCCAGACGTCACGAGGAGTTCTGGAATGGTCCGGAGGTGAAGATTTATATATGGGATGTCCAGTTTCAGTCACCGGAAAGGTTTCGGGGTTTATCGGTATTGTACCGGGACCACCGAAGGGGTTCCGAGGGTCCACCGGGAGGGTCCACCTGCCCCGAAGGACCTAATGGGCTGTAGTTGGGTGGGAACCAGCCTCTTAGTGGGCTGGTGCGCCCCCCAAGGGCCCATGGCGCCTAGGGTTGGAAACCCTAGGGGGCCGCCGCCCCCCCTCTAGATGGATCTAGGGGGCCGACCCCCTCTCCCCTTCCCCCTATAAATAGTGGGGGGGTGGGTGGGAGGGCAACCGCACCCCTTCTCCTAGCGCATCCCTCCCCCTTCCTACACCTTTTCCTCCTCCGTAGCGCTTAGCGAAGCTCTGCCGGAGAACCACGAGCTCCACCGCCACCATGCTGTCGTGCTGCCGGAGCTCTCCCTCAACTTCTCCTCCCCCCTTGCTGGATCAAGAAGGAGGATACGTCCCCGGGCTGTACGTGTGTTGAACGCGGAGGTGCCGTCGTTCGACGCTTAGATCAGAATCAACCGTGATCTGAATCGCTATGAGTACGACTCCTTCATCCGTGTTCTTGTAATGCTTCTGCATCGCGATCTTCAAGGGTATGAAGATGCACTCCCCTCTCTCTCGTTGCTAGTCTCTCCATAGGTTGATCTTGGTGATGCGTAGAATTTTTTTAATTTCTGCAACGATCCCCAACATTAGCATCATGAGCTAGGTCTATGCGTAGTTTCTATGCACGAGTAGAACACAAGTTGTTGTGGGCGTCAATTTTGTAAATTTACTTGCCGTTACTAGTCTTATCTTGATTCGGCGGCATCGTGGGATGAAGTGGCCCGGACTGACCTTACACGTACGCTTACGTGAGACAGGTTCCACCGACTGACATGCACTAGTTGCATAAGGTGGCTAGCGGGTGTCTGTCTCTCCCACTTTAGTTGGATCGGATTCGATGAAAAGGGTCCTTATGAAGGGTAAATAGAAATTGGCATATCACGTTGTGGTTTTGGCGTAGGTAAGAAACGTTCTTGCTAAGAAACCTATAGCAGCCATGTAAAATTTTGCAACAACAATTAGAGGACGTCTAACTTGTTTTTGCAGCATATGCCGTGTGATGTGATATGGCCAAAAGGATGTGATGAATGATATATGTGATGTATGAGATTGATCATGTTCTTGTAATAGGAATCACGACTTGCATGTCGATGAGTATGACAACCGGCAGGAGCCATAGGAGTTGTCTTAATTTATTTATGACCTGTGTGTCAACATAAACGTCATGTAATTACTTTACTTTATTGCTAAACCGTTAGCCATAGTAGTAGAAGTAATAGTTGACGAGACAACTTCATGAAGACACGATGATGGAGATCATGGTGTCATGCCGGTGACGATGATGATCATGGCGCCCCAAAGATGGTGATCAAAAGGAGCAAAATGATATTGGCCATATCATGTCACTATTGATTGCATGTGATGTTTATCATGTTTTACATCTTATTTGCTTAGAACGATGGTAGCTTAAATAAGATGATCCCTTGCAATAATGTCAAGAAAGTGTTCCCCCTAACTGTGCACCATTGCGAAGGTTCGTTGTTTCGAAGCACCACGTGATGATCGGGTGTGATAGATTCTAACGTTCGAATACAACGGTTCTAAGCCAGATTTACACACGCAATACACTTAGGTTGACTTGACGAGCCTAGCATGTACAGACATGGCCTCGGAACAAGGAAGACCGAAAAGTCGAACATGAGTCATATAGAAGATACGATCAACATGAAGATGTTCACCGATGATGACTAGTCCGTCTCACGTGATGATCGGACACAGCCTAGTTGACTCGGATCATGTATCACTTAGATGACTAGAGGGATGTCAATCTGAGTGGGAGTTCATTAAATAATTTGATTAGATGAAATTAATTATCATGAACATAGTCTAAAACTTTGCAATATGTCTTGTAGATCAAATGGCCCACGCTAATGTTGCCCTCAACTTCAACGCATTCCTAGAGAAAACCAAGCTGAAAGACGATGGTAGCAACTACACGGACTGGGTCCGTAATATGAGGATCATCCTCATAGCTGCCAAGAAAGCATATGTCCTTGAAGCACCGCTAGGTGAAGCATCTGTTTTCCCAGCAACTCAAGACGTTATGAATGCCTGGCAGTCGCGTAGTGATGATTACTCCCTGGTTCAGTGCGGCATGCTTTACAACTTAGAACCGGGGCTCCAAAAGCGTTTTGAGCATCACAGAGCATATGAGATGTTCCAAGAGCTGAAAATGGTTTTCCAAGCTCATGCCCGAGTCGAGAGATATGAAGTATCCGACAAGTTCTATAGTTGTAAGATGGAGGAGAATAGTTCTGTCAGCGAGCACATACTCAAAATGTCTGGGTTGCACAACCGCTTATCTCAGCTGGGAGTTAATCTCCCGGATGATGCGGTCGTTGACAGAATCCTTTAGTCGCTCCCACCTAGCTACAAGAGCTTTGTGATGAACTTCAATATGCAGGGGATGGAAAAGACCATTCCAGAGGTATATTCAATGCTGAAATCAGCGGAGGTGGAGATCAAAAAGGAACATCAAGTGTTGATGGTGAATAAAACCACTAAGTTCAAGAAAGGCAAGGGTAAGAAGAACTTCAAGAAGGACGGCAAGGGAGTTGCCGCGCCCGGTAAGCCAGTTGCCGGGAAGAAGCCAAAGCATGGACCCAAGCCTGAGACTGAGTGCTTTTATTGCAAGGGAAACGGTCACTGGAAGCGGAACTGGCCCAAGTACTTAGCGGATAAGAAGGCCGGCAATACCAAAGGTATATGTGATATACATGTTATTGATGTGTACCTAACCAACGCTCGTAGTAGCTCCTGGGTATTTGATACCGGTGCGGTTGCTCATATTTGTAACTCAAAACAGGAGCTGCAGAATAAGCGGAGACTGGCGAAGGACGAGGTGACGATGCGCGTCTGAAATGGTTCCAAGGTCGATGTGATCGCCATCGGCACGCTACCTCTACATCTACCCACGGGATTAGTTTTAAACCTCAATACTTGTTATTTAGTACCAGCTTTGAGCATGAACATTGTATCTGGATCTCGTTTAATGCGAGATGGCTACTCATTTAAATCCGAGAATAATGGTTGTTCCATTTATATGAGAGATATGTTTTATGGTCATGCCCCGCTGGTCAATGGTTTATTTTTGTTTAATCTCGAACGTGATGTTACACATATTCATAGTGTGAATGCCAAAAGATGTAAGGTTGATAATGATAGTCCCACATACTTGTGGCACTGCCGCCTTGGTCACATTGGTGTCAAACGCATGAAGAAACTCCATGTAGATGGACTTTTGGAGTCTCTTGATTATGAATCATTTGACACATGCGAACCATGCCTCATGGGAAAAATGACCAAGACTCCGTTCTCCGGAACAATGGAGCGAGCAACCAACTTATTGGAAATCATACATACTGATGTGTGCGGTCCAATGAGTGTTGAGGCTCGTGGTGGTTGTCGTTATGTCCTCACCCTCACTGATGACTTAAGTAGATATGGGCATGTCTACTTGATGAAACACAAGTTTGAGACTTCTGAAAAGTTCAAGGAATTTCAGAGTGAGGTTGAGAATCAACATGACAGGAAAATAAAGTTCTTATGATCAGATCGTGGAGGGGAATATTTGAGTCATGAAGTTGGCATGCACTTAAGGAAATGTGGAATTGTTTCACAACTCACGCCGCCTAGAACACCTCAGCGTAATGGTGTGTCCGAACGTCGTAATCGCACTCTATTGGATATGGTGCAATCTATGATGTCTCTTACCGATCTACCACTATAATTTTGGGGTTATGCTATAGAGACTGCCGCATTCACTTTAAATAGGGCTCCGTCGAAATCCGTTGAGACGACACCGTATGAATTGTGGTTCGGGAAGAAACCTAAGCTGTCGTTTCTGAAAGTTTGGGGATGCGATGCTTATGTCAAGAAACTTCAACCTGAAAAGCTCGAACCCAAATCGGAAAAATGCGTTTTCATACGATACCCTAAGGAAACTATTGGGTATACCTTCTACCTCAGATCCGAAGGCAAGATCTTTGTTGCCAAGAATGGATCCTTTCTAGAGAAAGAATTTCTCTCGAAAGAAGTAAGTGGGAGGAAAGTAGAACTTGATGAAGTATTGCCTCTTGAACCGGAGAGTAGCGCAGGTCAAGAAAATGTTTCTGTGGTGCCTGCACCGACTAGAGAGGAAGTTAATGATGATGATCATGAAACTTCAGATCAAGTTGCTACTGAACTTCATAGGTCCACAAGGACACGTTCCGCACCAGAGTGGTACGGCAACCCTATCCTGGAAATCATGTTGTTAGACAATGGTGAACCTTCGAACTATGAAGAAGCGATGGCGGGCCCGAATTCCGACAAATGGCTTGAAGCCATGAAATCCGAGATAGGATCCATGTATGAAAACAAAGTATGGACTTTGACTGACTTGCCCGATGATCGGCGAGCCATAGAAAATAAATGGATCTTTAAGAAGAAGATATACGCGGATGGTAATGTAACCATCTATAAGGCTCGGCTTGTCTCTAAGGGTTATCTACAAGTTCAAGGGGTTGACTACGATGAGACCTTCTCACCCGTAGCGAAGCTGAAGTCTGTCCGAATCATGTTAGCAATTGCCGCATTCTATGATTATGAGATGTGGCAAATGGACGTCAAAACGACATTCCTTAATGGTTTCCTTAAGGAAGAATTGTATATGATGTAGCCGGAAGGTTTTGTCGATCCTAAGAATGCTGACAAGGTATGCAAGCTCCAACGCTCGATCTATGGGCTGGTGCAAGCATCTTGGAGTTGGAACATTCGTTTTGATGAGATGATCAAAGCGTTTGGGTTTACGCAGATTTATGGAGAAGCCTGTGTTTACAAGAAAGTGAGTGGGAGCTCTGTAGCATTTCTCATATTATATGTGGATGACATACTACTGATGGGAAATGATATAGAACTCTTGGAAAGCATAAAGGCCTACTTAAATAAGTGTTTTTCAATGAAGGACCTTGGAGAAGCTGCTTACATATTAGGCATCAAGATCTATAGAGATAGATCGAGACGCCTCATTGGTCTTTCACAAAGCACGTACCTTGACAAGATATTGAAGAAGTTCAATATGGATCTGTCCAAGAAGGGGATCTTGCCTGTATTGCAAGGTGTGAGATTGAGCATGGCTCAATGCCCGACCACGGCAGAAGATAGAGAAAATATGAGTGTCATCCCCTATGCCTCGGCCATAGGGTCTATTATGTATGCCATGCTGTGTACCAGACCTGATGTAAAACTTGTCGTAAGTTTGGTAGGAAGGTACCAAAATAATCCCGGCATGGAACACTGGACAGCGGTCAAGAATATCCTGAAGTACCTGAAAAGGACTAAGGATATGTTTCTCGTTTATGGAGGTGATGAAGAGCTCATCGTAAAGGGTTACGTCGATGCTAGTTTCGACACAGATCTGGATGACTCCAAGTCACAAACCGGATACGTGTATATTTTGAATGGTGGGGCAGTCAGCTGGTGCAGTTGCAAGCAAAGCGTCATGGCGGGATCTACATGTGAAGCGGAGTACATGGCAGCCTCGGAGGCAGCACATGAAGCAATCTGGATGAAGGAGTTCATTACCGACCTAGGAGTTATTCCCAATGCGTCAGGCCCGATGACTCTCTTCTGTGACAACACTGGAGCTATTGCCCTTGCCAAGGAGCCCAGGTTTCACAAGAAGACCAGACATATCAAGCGTCGCTTCAACTCCATTCGTGAAAATGTTCAAGATGGAGACATAGAGATTTGTAAAGTGCATACGGACCTGAATGTCGCAGATCCGTTGACTAAACCTCTTCCACGTGCAAAGCATGATCAACACCAGAACTCTATGGGTGTTCGATTCATCACATTGTAACTAGGTTATTGACTCTAGTGCAAGTGGGATACTGTTGGAAATATGCCCCAGAGGCAATAATAAAATGGTTATTATTATATTTCCTTGTTCATGATAATTGTCAATTGTTCATACTATAATTGTGTTATCCGGAAATCGTAATACATGTGTGAATACAAAGACCACAACATGTCCCTAGTGAGCCTCTAGTTGACTAGCTCGTTGATCAATAGATGGTTATGGTTACCTAACCATGGACATAGGATGTCATTGATAACGGGATCACATCATTAGGATAATGATGTGATGGACAAGACCCAATCCTAAGCACAGCACAAGATCATGTAGTTTGTCTGCTAAAGCTTTTCTAATGTCAAGTATCTTTTCCTTAGACCATGAGATTGTGCAACTCCCGGATAACGTAAGGGTACTTTGGGTGTGCCAAACGTCACAACGTAACTGGGTGGCTATAAAGGTACACTACGGGTATCCCCGAAAGTATCTGTTGGGTTGGCATGAATCGAGACTGGGATTTGTCACTCCGTATGATGGAGAGGTATCTCTGGGCCCACTTGGTTAGACATCATCGTAATGAGCTCAATGTGACTAAGGGGTTGGTCACGGGATGACGTGCTACAGAACGAGTAAAGAGACTTGCCGTAACGAGATTGAACAAGGTATCGGTATACCGATGATCGAATCTCGGGCAAGTGCTATACCGGTAGACAACGGGAATCATATACGGGATTGATTGAATCCTTGACATCGTGGTTCATCCGATGAGATCATCGTGGAACATGTGGGAGCCAACATGGGTATCTAGATCCTGCTGTTGGTTATTGGCCGGAGAGATGTCTCGGTCATGTCTGCATAGTTCCCGAACCCGTAGGGTCTACACACTTAAGGTTCGGTGACGCTAGAGTTGTAATGGGAATTGTATGTGGTTACCGAAAGTTGTTCGGAGTCCCGGATGAGACCCCGGACGTCACAAGGAGTTCCGGAATGGTCCGGAGGTGAGGATTTATATATGGGAAGTCCAGTTTCAGTCACCAGAAAGGTTTCGAGGTTTATGTGGATTGTACCAGGACCACAAAAGGGGTTCCAGGGGTCCACCGGGAGGGTCCACGTGTCACGAAGGACCTAATGGGCTGTAGTTGGGTGGGAACCAGCCCCTTAGTGGGCTGGTGCGTCCCCAAGGGCCCAAGTTGCCTAGGGTTGGAAACCCTAGGGGGCCGCTGCCCCCCCGGGGCGGGTGCCCCCCCTAGTTGGAAACCCTAAGGGGGACGCTCCCCCCCGAGGGGCCGCCGCCCCCCTTAGGTGGAAACCCTAGGGGGCCGCCGCCCCGGGGGCTGCCGCCCCTCCTCTAGATGGATCTAGGGGGCCGGCCCCTCTCCCCTTCCCCCTATAAATAGCGGGGGAGGGTGGGAGGGCAACAGCACCCCTTCTCCTGGCGCAGCCCTCCCCCCTTCCTACACCTTCTCATCCTCCGTAGCACTTAGCGAAGCTCTGCCGGAGAACCACGAGCTCCACCGCCACCACGCCGTCGTGCTGCCGGAGCTCTCCCTCAACTTCTCCTCCCCCCTTGCTGGATCAAGAAGGAGGAGACGTCCCAGGCTGTACGTGTGCTGAACGCGGAGGCGCCGTCGTTCGGCGCTTAGATCGGAATCAACCGCGATATGAATCACTACGAGTACGACTCCTTCATCCGCGTTCTTGTAACGCTCCCGCATCATGATCTTCAAGGGTATGAAGACGCACTCTCCTCTCTCTCGTTGCTAGTCTCTCCATAGATTGATCTTGGTGATGCGTAGAATTTTTTTAATTTCTGCAACGATCCCCAACATAACGTTCGATGACGATATGTATTATATGAGTTATGTGTTTTGGCGACCAAAGGTTGTTCGGAGTCCCTGATGAGATCACGGACATGACGAGGAGTCTCTAAATGGCCGAGAGGTAAAGATTGATATATTGGAAGGTGGTATTCGGACATCAGAATGGTTTCGGAGTGTTTCAGGTATTTATCAGAGTACCGAGGGGTTACCGGAACCCCCCCAGGGGAAGTAATGGGCCACATGGGCCATAGGGGAGAGGCAAGGCAGCTCGCAAGGGGGTGGCGTGCCCCCCCATGGGGAGTCCGAAATGGACAAGGGGAGGGGGCGCCCCCCCTTTCCTTCTCCCTCTCCCTCTCCTTCCCCCTTTCCCCCTCCGTTAGAAGGAAGGGGGGGCGAATTGGACTAGGAGTCCTAGTAGGACTCCCCCCCATGGGGCGCGCCCTAGGCCAGCCTCTCCCCCTCTCCCTCCTTTATATACGGGGGCGGGGGGGGGCACCTCTAGGCACATCAATTGTTCTTAGCCATGTGCGGTGCCCCCTCCATCGTTTACTCCTCCGGTCATATTGTCGTAGTTGCTTAGGCGAAGCCCTGCACGGATCATATCACCATCACCGTCACCACGCCGTCGTACTGACAGAACTCATCTGCTCCTTCGACCCTCTTCTGGATCAAGAGCTCGAGGGACGTCATCACGCTGAACGTGTGTAGAACTCGGAGGTACCTTACGTTCGGTGCTTGATCGGTTGAATCGAGAAAACATTCGACTACATCAACCGTGTTAAGATAACGCTTCTTCTTTCGGTCTACAAGGGTAGGTGGACATACTCTCCCCCTCTTGTTGCTATGCATCTCCTGTATAGATCTTGTGTGAGCGCAGGGAATTTTTTGAAATTGCATGCTACGTTTCCCAACAGTGGCATCCAAGACAGGTTTATGCGTAGATGATATGCACGAGTAGAATACAAAGAGTTGTGGGCGGTGATCGTCATACTGCTGACCACCAACGTCTTATTTTTATTCGGCGGTATTGTTGGATGAAGCGGCCCAGACCAACCTTACATGACCACATTCATGAGACCGGTTCCACCGACAGACATGCAACTAGTTTTGCATAAAGGTGGCTGGCGGGTGTCTGTTTCTCCAACTTTAGTTGAATCGAATTTGACTGCGGCCGGTCCTTCTGATTGTTAAAACAACAAACTTGATGGAGATCAAGGTATCAAGCTGGTGACGATGGAGATCATGACGTTGCTTTGGTGATGGAGATCAAAAGCACAAGATGATGGTGGCCATACCATGTCACATATTTTGATTGCATGTAATGTTTATCTTTATGCATCTTATTTTGCTTAGTACGGCGGTAGCATTATAAGATGATCCCTTACTAAAAATTTCAAGGTATAAGTGTTCTCCCCGAGTATACACCGTTGTGAAAGTTCTTCGTGCTGAGACACCACGTGATGACCGGGTGTGATAAGCTCTACGTTCAAATACAACGGGTGCAAGCCAGATTTGCACATGCAGAATACTCGGGTTAAACTTGATGAGCCTAGCATATACATATATGGCCTCGGAACACTGGAGACTGAAAGGTCGAACGTGAATCATATAGTGGATATGATCAACATAGAAATGTTCAACATTGATGACTACTCCATCTCACGTGATGATCAGACATGGTTTAGTTGGTTTGGATCACATATCATTTAGATGACTTGAGGGATGTCTATCTAAGTGGGAGTTCTTAAGTAATATGATTAATTGAACTTACTTTATCATGAACTTAGTCCTGATAGTTTTTTGCATATCTATGTTGTAGATCAATGGCCCGTGCTACCGTTCCCTTAAATTTTAATGCGTTCCTAGAGAAAGCTAAGTTGAAAGATGATGGTAGCAACTACACGGACTGGGTCCATAACTTGAGGATTATCCTCATTGCTGCACAAAAGAATTATGTCCTTGATGTGCCGATGGGTGAAAGGCCTGCTGCAGGAGCAGAAGCTGACGTTGTGAACGTCTGGCAAGCTCGATCTAATGACTACTCGTTAGTTCAGTGTGCCATACTTTACGGCTTAGAATCAGGACTTCAAAGACGTTTTGAACGTCATGGACCATATGAGATGTTCCAGGAGTTGAAATTAATATTTCAAGCAAATGCTCGAGTTGAGAGATATGAAGTCCCCAACAAGTTCTATAGCTGCAATATGGAGGAGAACAGTTCTGTTAGTGAGCACATACTCAGAATGTCTGGGTACCATATTGATACATCTCCATCGTATCTACTTTTCCAAACACTTTTGCCCTTGTTTTGGACTCTAACTTGCATGATTTGAATGGAACTAACCCGGAGTGAAGCTGTCTTCAGCAGAATTGCCATGGTGTTATTTTTGTGCAGAAATCAAAGTTTTCGAAATGAACTGAAACTCCACGGAGAATATTTTTGGAATTAATAAAAAATACTGGAAAAGAATCAAGGCCAGGGGGCCCACACCCTTTCCATGAGGGTGGGGGGCGCGCCTACCCCCCTGGGTGCGCCCCTTGCCTCGTGGGCCCCCTGATGCTCCACCGACCTCAACTCCAACTCTATATATTCACGTTCGGGGAGAAAAAAATTAGAGAGAAGGATTCATCGCGTTTTACGAAATGGAGCCGCCGCCAAGCCCTAATCTCTCTCGGGAGGGCTGATCTGGAGTCCGTTTGGGGCTCCAGAGAGGGGAATCCGTCGCCGTTGTCATCATCAACCTTCCTCCATCACCAATTTCATGATGCTCACCGCGGTGCGTGAGTAATTCCATCGTAGGCTTGCTGGACGGTGATGGGTTGGATGAGATTTACCATGTAATCGAGTTAGTTTTGTTAGGGTTTGATCCCTAGTATCCATTATGTTCTAAGATTCATGTTGCTATGACTTTGCTATGCTTAATGCTTGTCACTAGGGCCCGAGTGCCATGATTTCAGATCTGAACCTATTATGTTTTCATGAATATATGTGAGTTCTTGATCCTATCTTGCAAGTCAATAGTCACCTACTATGTGTTATGATCCGGCAACCCCCAAGTGACAATAACCAGGGCCACTCCCGGTGATGACCGTAGTTTGAGGAGTTCATGTATTCACTAAGTGTTAATGCTTTGGTCCGGTACTCTATTAAAAGGAGGCCTTAATATCCCTTAGTTTCCAATAGGACCCCGCTGCCACGGGAGGGTAGGACAAAAGATGTCATGCAAGTTCTTTTCCATAAGCACGTATGACTATATTCGGAATACATGCCTACATTACATTGATGAACTGGAGCTAGTTCTGTGTCACCCTATGTTATAACTATTGCATGAGGAATCACATCCGACATAATTATCCATCACTGATCCAATGCCTACAAGCTTTCTTTGCTTAGTTACTTTACCGTTGCTGCTGTTACAATTACTACAAAACTGCTACTGTTACTTTTGCTACCGTTACCGTTAATTCCATACTACTTTGCTGTAGATATTAAGTTATCCAGGTGTGGTTGAATTGACAACTCAACTGCTAATACTTGAGAATATTCTTTGGCTCCCCTTGTGTCGAATCAATAAATTTGGGTTGAATACTCTACCCTCGAAAACTGTTGCGGTCCCCTATACTTGTGGGTTATCAAGACTATTTTCTGGCGCCGTTGCCGGGGAGCATAGCTCTATTCTTTGAGTTACTTGGGATTTATATCTGCCAATCACTATGAGGAACTTGAAAGACGAGAAAACCAAGATTTATCCCTCAACTACGAGGGGAGGTAAGGAACTACCATCTAGCTTTGCACTTGATTCTTCTTCTGTTTTGAGTAAACTTGCGACACCTAAACCTGCTTCTGCCATTAATTCTGATATGTCTCATGTTATTGATGATGCCACTTCTGCTATGCGTGATGCTTATGATCAAACTACTTCTATGCTTGATAATACTGTGCCATTAGGTGAATTTCTTAATGAACAACTTGCTAGGGCTAGAGAGAATGAAATTATTGAAACTGATAATACTGACGAAAGTGATGATGAAGATTCTCCCCCTAGATATGAATTGCCTGTTGTGCCTGAGGGTTATGTTAGAGATTTTCTTGCTTGCAATGATAGATCTGATCTTAAGAAATTATTAGCTAAGCTAAAAGAAAAGTCTCTGAATGCTAGAATGAAATATGACCCTGCTTTTGCTACTTCACTTATCTGTGTTACTGATAAGGATTATGATTTCTCTGTCGATCCTGAGATAATTACTTTGGTTGAATCTGATCCTTTTTATGGCTATGAATCTGAACTGTTGTGGCACATCTTACTAAGTTAAATGATATACCCACCCTATTCACTAATGATAAGAAAATTCGTTACTACTATATCCTTAAGTTATTTCCATTCTCATTAAAGGGTGATGCTAAAATATGGTTTAATTCTCTTGATCCTGCTTGTGTATGTAGTCCCTAGGATATGATTTATTACTTTTCTGCTAAATATTTCCCCGCTCATAAGAAACAAGCTGCCTTAAGGGAAATATATAATTTTGTGCAAATTGAAGAAGAGAGTCTCCCACAAGCTTGGGGGAGGCTTCTCCAATTACTTAATGCCTTGCCTGATCATCCTCTCAAGAAAAATGAAATACTTGATATCTTTTATAATGGACTAACCGATGCTTCCAGAGACCACCTGGATAGTTGTGATGGTTGTGTTTTCAGGGAAAGAACAGTTGATCAAGCTGAATTGCTATTGAATAATATTTTGACTAATGAAAACAATTGGACACTTCCCGAACCAACTCCTAAGCCAACTCCGAAGAAAAGGGGTGTTCTATTTCTCAGTCCTGAAGATATGCAAGAGGCAAAGAAATCTATGAAAGAAAAGGGTATTAAAGCCGAAGATGTTAAGAATTTACCTCCTGTTGAAGAAATACATGGCCTTAATATACCACCTATTGAAGAAATACATGGTCTTGATAACCTGACACAGGTAGTAAAGGTAAATTCTCTCTATAGATATGATAAAGCTGAAATCCCGTCTACTAAGTTTGATAGCCAATGCTTGGATGAGTTTGATGACTTTATGGCTAAACAAGAAAACTTCAATGCTTATGTTGGTAGGGAATTGAAAAGAAATGCTTATATGATTGAACACTTGAGTGATTGTATGTCTAGAGTTAAAGGTGAACTTAAACTTATTAGTAAATATGCTTCTATGGTTACCACTCAAGTAGAACAAGTGCTTAAAGCACAAAATGATTTGCTCAATGAATTAAATGATAAGAAAAGTGATAATGCTGTTAGAGTTATGACTAGAGGGGGTAAAATGACTCAGGAACCTGTGTATCCTGAGGGCCACCCTAAGAGAATTGAGCAAGATTCTCAGAGAAATAATGCTGATGCACCTAGTCCTTCTAAAAAGAAGAAAAAGAAAAATGATAGGACTTTGCATGCTTCTAGTGAACCTGTTGTAGACACACCTGAGAATCCCAATGATATTTCTATTTCTGATGCTGAAACACAATCTGGTAATTAACATGAACCTAGTGATGATGTTAATGATGATGTTCATGTTGATGCTCAACCTAGCAATAACAATGAGGTAGAGATTGAACCTGCTGTTGATCTTGATAACCCACAATCAAAGAATCAATGTTATGATAAAAGAGACTTCATTGCTAGGAAGCACGGTAAAGAAAGAGAACCATGGGTTCAGAAACCCATGCCTTTTCCTCCTAAACCATCCAAGAAAAAGGATGATGAGGATTTTGAGCGCTTTGCTGAAATGATTAGACCTATCTTTTTGCGTATGCGTTTTACTGATATGCTTAAAATGAATCCTTATGCTAAGTACATGAAAGATATTGCTACAAATAAAAGAAAGATATCGGAAGCTGAAATTTCCACCATGCTTGCTAATTATACTTTTAAGGGTGGAATACCTAAGAAACTTGGAGATCCAGGAGTACCAACTATACCATGCTCCATTAAAAGAAACTATGTTAAAACTGCTTTATGTGATCTTGGAGCCGGTGTTAGTGTTATGCCTCTCTCTTTATATCGTAGACTTGATTTGAATAAGTTGACACCTACTGAAATATCTTTGCAAATGGCCGATAAATCAACTGCTATACCTGTCAGTATTTGTGAGGATGTGCCTGTTGTGGTTGCAAACACTACTATCTTAACGAACTTTGTTATTCTTGATATTCCCGAGGACGATAGTATGTCGATTATCCTTGGTAGACCTTTTTTGAATACTGCAGGGGCTATTATTGATTGCGACAAAGGCAATGTCACTTTTCATGTTAATGGTAATGAGCATATGGTACACTTTCCGAGGAAACAACCTCAAGTTCACAGTATAAATTCTATTGGAAAAATTCCAACTATTACTATTGGAGGTTTTGAATTCCCTCTCCCTACTGTCAAGAAGAAAAATGATATTCTTCTTATTGGGGATGTACATATCCCCATTGAGGTAACCTAGTGCTATTCGAAAATTCTCCGGTTTCGTGCGATTCGGAATGAGTTTGTTAACAAGACTTGATCAACCTTGTTAGTGGATTCCTTTTTGATGAGCATGAGATGGATGAAGTTAGAAAGCACAACCTTCTATACCCTCCTTTTAGTTTCTGTTATTTAGATTAAATAAAGCAAAAATAGTATTTTCTGTCTGTTTTCTGAATTATCCTTGCAATAAAAAATACCCCCAAAAATAAAAGTTCTCCAAATGCCCGAAAATGAAATATGATTTTTTCTAGAATATTTGAGAATATCTGGCACCGAGAACACACCAGAGGGGGCAACCACCTGGCCACGAGGGTCCAGGGCGCGCCTACCCCCCTAGGGCGCGCCCCCTGCCTCGTGGGCCCCTGGTGGCCCCTCCACTTATTCCAGCACCCACACACTCCTTATTCCTCCCAAAAAAATCAGCAACCAGCTCAAGCACGAGTTCTAGCTCATCTTGCTGCCATTTTTGATCTCCTTGCTCAAAGCTCCACTCAAAAACTGCTTTGGGGGATTGTTCTTTGGTATGTGACTCCTCCAATGGTCCAATTAGTTTTTGTTCTAGTGCTTTATTCATTGCAAATTTTTAGTGCCTAGGTGACCCTGTTCTTGAGCTTGCATGTCAAATTTATATGGTCCCAAGTAGTTCTAATGCATGATATGGTCTCTAGGCACTTGTGAGAGTAGTTGCTATCAATTTTGTTGAGTTTGGTTCACTTTTATTTTGAGTTACTAAAAGTTTCAGAATTTTTTAGAAAATAATGAGGAGATTTTTGAGGGGCTCTTTGAGCCGAAGCTCGAAGGATAAGCAAGGTGAAGAGGATAAAAAGCCCAAATATAATCTCCATCGCACCGCGGAGGTTCGGCCGTGTGAATGGCCCTGTGATGAATTCTTGAGAGCAGCCGGGATTCATGATGATTTTTATTATTTGGCTGAGAGTGCAGGCCTCACCAACTTCCTCCACGACCAGCTCGATCAGTATCTCCTACTCACTAATATTTTTGTGCAAATTTTTTATTTCCATGCTAGGAAATCACCACCTTCGGTGCAGTTTCATTTATATGATGAGGTCAAGGAGATGTCACTATATGATTTTTTTGGGGTTTGCAAGATACCCTTTGAGGGCAGAATAGAGGAACCACATCGTAGTGATGTGGAAGGGTTTATTGATATGATCGCTGTAGGGGATACGAGGAAGGTTTCCGATGCAAGAATTACTAGCATACACTTTCCCGTTCTACATTACTTTGCAATATTTGCTAGTAGATGCTTAATTGGTCGCAGGAACTGTGGAAACTTTAGTGCCCCTGATATTGTTATTTTT
Organism: Triticum urartu; assembly: GCF_056163025.1. Classification (NCBI taxonomy): domain Eukaryota; kingdom Viridiplantae; phylum Streptophyta; class Magnoliopsida; order Poales; family Poaceae; genus Triticum; species Triticum urartu. The sequence continues at coordinate 479,788,204 of NC_141875.1, read as the reverse complement.
TGCCATGCTTTGTTTCGCGATAACACTTTTAGTTTAGGCGCTATTATGGCTAAACGATTAAGTCTGAACCGTACAAAGGGCCCCATCTTTGGAGGCATCTTTGCTTCACGCCTTGCTAAACACTTAGATACCTATTAGGCATTATGAGAAAGAGGAAAAGTTGTTTCCCCCTATTTTTCTAGATTATAAGAGTATGGTAGCACATGAATTTGTTGTTAAAAATAAGAAGAAGATGGTTAAGTATAATTTTATATTTAATAAGACTCACAGTGAGACTATTATCTTGCCTGCACCCTCTTAGTTTAGCATATTTTCAAGCACGTACCTCATCTTGCCGGAGGCCGTTTACGCATACCGGAGCCTGACACCAGCTCCAGAGGCTGAGCCGGAACCACCACTTGACCCTTATCGACAGTCCGTTTATCAGTGGAATCCGGAGGAGATCACCAACCAGTGGCACCCAGATGACACTCCTCAGTACACCGGAGGGAGTAGATTTAATCCATGGGCATAGACCAACTTAGGCCAAAAGCCTAAGCTTGGGGAGTATGTATTTCTCACCGACATTACATTCATGTTCACACACTCATGCTAGTTGTCGGTGCTCATACTTTTTCATTGTACTATCCATGCTAGTTTATTTCTTTTTCTCGCTTTCTTCTTACGTGTTTGAATAACCTTAAGAAAAAAAACCAAAAAATCAGTTATAGCTTTTAGCTAGTTTACTTTCCATGCCTGTACTAGTAGTAATTAAAACAAAACTCAAAAAGATTTCTCGTTCTTCTTTTGCTTGTTGGGAGCTTTCCCGTGTAAATAGTTTTATTTCTTTTCTTTTCTTTGGGGTCGAGAGGAGAAGACCATGATGAAAATGTTGAGTGGCTCTATCGGTGTCAAAACCGGCGGATCTCGGGTAGGGGGTCCCGAACTGTGCGTCTAGGCGGATGGTAACAGGAGACAAGGGACACGATGTTTTTACCCAGGTTCGGGCCCTCTCGATGGAGGTAAAACCCTACTCCTGCTTGATTAATATTGATGATATGGGTAGTACAAGAGTAGATCTACCATGAGATCAAGGAGGCTAAACCCTAGAAGCTAGCCTATGGTATGATTGTTGTTCTGTCCTACGGACTAAAACCCTTCGGTTTATATAGACACCGGAGAGGGTTAGGGTTACACAGAGTCGGTTACAATGGTAGGAGATCTACATATCCGCACCGCCAAGCTTGCCTTCCACGCCAAGGAAAGTCCCCTCCAGACACGGGACGAAGTCTTCAATCTTGTATCTTCATAGTCCAGGAGTCCGGCTGAAGGTATAGTCCGGCTATCCGGACACCCCCTAATCTAGGACTCCCTCAGTAGCCCCTGAACCAGGCTTCAATGACAACGAGTCCGGCGCGCAGATTGTCTTCGGCATTGCAAGGCGGGTTCCTCCTCCAAGTACTTCATAGAAGATTGTGAACACAAAGGATAGTGTCCGGCTCTGCAAAATAAGTTTCCACATATTGCCATAGAGAGAATAACATTTACACAAATCTAATCTGCTGACGTATTCCGTAGCGTGACATCACACCATGTCCAAGCCTTTATTCGAATCGTTTTTACCGTCCCACCTCAGCGCGTTTAGCGAGGCGGTTTCCTTGGCACGTCCCGTCGAAGCAGAGACCGTGTCCCCTTTATTTACGGGATTCTCATCAATACGGACATGGGTAACTCAATCGTGCCCGTTGGCATGTTTTCTCGATTAAAGGCGAGTCCCAAACGGTTACGGGGAGGGCCCTTGGTATTCAACCTCTTATAAAGAGACCAAGGCCTTAGTTCTTTCTTTCAATCTCAAACGAGTTCGCCTTTCGCCTCGAGTTCCAACACCCAAGGCTCCAGATTTCAGGCGCTTTGGACCTTCGATAATGTCCGGTTCCGGCCTTCAAGGCCGATGGACGCCCTCCTCCGTCATGGAGGAGGATGTACTAAAGCTGAGAGAGGCCAGGTTCTTGACCGGCGAAATCTCGCATAGGTTGCCTGCTCAAGGGCAGGTCATTCCTACTCCCAAGCCTGATGAGAGCGTGGTGTTCATGTCTCACTTCTGTCGGGGGCTAGGCTTCCAGACGGACCCCTTCGTAAGGGGGCTCATGTTTTATTATGGGCTGGAATTTCACGACTTAGCTCCGGAGTCTATCCTCCATATTTCCTCATTCATCGTCGTGTGTGAGGCCTTCCTCCGTGTTACTCCTCACTTCGGACTATGGCTCAAGACCTTCAAAGTAGAGCCGAAGGTGATCGAGGGATGGCACGCAGAGTGCGGAGGCGCTGTTATAAGCAAGAATGCTGATGCTCCATGGCCCGGGGGCTCTTTTCAAGAGGATCCCACCTTGTGGCAACGAGAGTGGTTCTATATCACCGCTCCCAGGGGCACCAAGTGGGCGGCGCCACCTGCCTTTCGCTCGAGTCCCCCCCCCCCCACAGCTAGCGTCATGGGTCAATAAAGGACTAGACTGGGGGCCATCCAAGGACGTGCCCTTGTTGCAAGGCCGCATCAGAGATCTCTTAGACAGAGACCTCAGCCTGGTCAAAGTGACGCAGGTCATGCTGATCCGCCGAACCTTGCCCAGCAAACGTTGCCCTCTTTGCTTGTGGTAGTTCAATCCGGAGGGACCGCGAGTTCTCCAGCATTTCATGGGCGCAACGCCCGCGGAGATGTATAAATTGTTCTTCGGATCACAAGCAATGTATCCGGACTTGACCGAGGACGCAGGTCTGAGCTGCAATCGCCCGGATACTCAAGTAAGTAGCCTTGTGCCCAGACTCGCTATATATTTGTCTTAAACTTGCCCCTAAAAGAGCTGTCCTTTAAACAGGAGTGGATAGCGAAAGCAAAGCTGATCAGGTGTCCGGCTCCCCTCCCCGAGACCACGCCGGATCCCGTGCTAGTCAGGATGTTGAAGATTGTGCCTTTGGAGGAAAGCAAGGGAGGAGACAAGGAAACTACGACCTCATCAAAGGAGGCTGTTCGGAAGGGAGGAACGAAAATTCCTCTCCTCAGGGGAAGAAGAGGACCGCCTCTGAAGACCCGGAGACCATGGCCTCAAAGCAGGGGAAGAAATCCTGGTCAGAGGGTCCTGCGCTGGGGGATACCTCGGCCGAATTATTCCCTCGAGGGGATCAGCCCTCCACCGAGCCGTAAGTAGAGAGAGGCTTTCTTTTTAAGAGATGAGAGAAATCCTTGCTTTATATCGGAGAAAAGTAACCGATAATTTACCTTGTAGCTCGGACCTCAGCCCTTCTCAGCAGAGCTCGTCTTCGGGGGATCTTCTTCCGGAGATGATGGAGAGTGGAACGCCTCCCCCTGCCGTACCGCCTAGCGAGGCGGGCGACCCTGAGGTATCGTCGCGGAGGGTTTCTCCGAATCCGGCAGGGCCGGAAGGTAGTCATCTGGACCCCCAAAGCCCTCCACGTCCGGCCTTCGAAAAGGGCCATCGGACGAGTCCGGCACCGACCGGTGCGCGGTCGGAGGAGCTGAAGGATCTGCTGGGGCGAGCGTCCATCTCAGAGGAGCACCGTGCATTGATGGGTATGGTGTTTGAGAGGATTTCATCCGTGGAGAGCGGATTGCACGAGGCCGTCAGGAGTTTACTGACGGGTTTTGAGGTACGTAAAATAATGTACACTTTTGTGACAGTTGTGCATAAATAAGATGCGCCCTGTGTAGATAGTAGCCCCTAAGACTCTGTGCGTTGTCAAAAGTGACGGCGCATAGAGGATCATAATCCCAGGTCTAATATGCCGCCTTTATACGTAGGTGGCGAAGTGTCCGGCGGTCAGCCGGACTGATGAATTTGCCGAGCTAAAGCAGCAACTTGACGTGGCAGATGCTGACATCGCGCTTGTCAACAAGCGGCTTGACGAGGCACAAGGTATGTAATTCCTCTGGCGGCACCTGGTAAGAGGAGCTTTGTGCCAGTATCTTACAATGTGTGTACTTGATGCAGATGGTACTGCTGCCATGGAGAATCTTCGGGCGGAACTTGCCCGAGCCAAGGAGCAAGCCAGGAAAAGTGATGTGGCTGCCGGAAAGGCAATTGAAGAGCTGAAAGCCGAACAGGCTACTCACTGCCAAAGCAAGAAGGAGATGGCCGAGATGGCCGTGAAGCTGAAGAGTGCTGCTGACCGTTGCAAGCTTCTTGAAAAAGAAGACCGCGCGGAACAGACGGGCCTCGAGAAGGCCGTTACGGATGCCAAGGATGCTCGCTCTGCGATGAGAGCTATGAAGGAGGAGCTACGTCAGGTCGGGGAGATCACGGCTGGAAAGCCCTTTATGTTGCGTAGGAAGGTCTGTGATCCTAAACATGCTCCTTTAGACCGGATGTGGAGTTCGGCGGACACTTATCTGGATTTGGCAGCGAGTGCCGCGGATGCGGCCGAACACTTTCGAGATCAAGAAGATCGCGAAGTGGAAAGGCTTTTCTGGTCGCAGTTCCACAATCCAGAGCGTCCACTATCAGTAGCCGATCGTCTGGCCGAATGCGCCGAGCTGAATAGGTTGTCCAGACTCGCCATGAAGTGTGTCATGAGTCATCTGTGGCCGGAGAAACCAGAGCCGAAAAGTTATTTCAGCTTGGTGCAGCAGTTCCTTGGTGCGGTGCCACATATTAATGCGATGAGGAGGTCAGCGTGCATAGAGGGTGCACGGATGGCTCTTGCCCGTGTCAAGACATACTGGGCGGAGATGGAGACCACCGCTGTTGCATCCCGAGATTCGGTAGAAAGCCGAGTACCCGCCGAGCACTATTTTCAGGAAGTTCTTCAAGGCGCTCGTGTAATAGAGACGCAGTGCTCGAAGGATGTTATGTTCAAATAGCATATGTTATTGTAAAACAATGTTTTGATAAATTGTAGAAGCTTTTTATACTTGTGCCTTCAAGTATTATAACACCTCCTGTGCGGCCGTTTAAGATATATGTATATATAATCTGAAAGATGGCAGTCATCGGCTTCAGCCCCCACGCAAATATTGCGGGGGTGTTCGCAGAAGGCGCATTTTCACACTTGACCCAACGTCTTGGTCCTACAAAGGAGGTGATAGCGCAGCGAACTAGGCAATCAGACTATAATGCTTTATCACTTTCACTTAGCCATAGGAGTTTGACAGTGAGGCTACTTATATAGCCCCTGGTGGCGCCTGCGCTCGCCCGAACTCGGGGCGCGTATGTGCCTGGCCGGGAAGCGGCCCTTCGTTAATGCGGAGGAATCCTAAAGATTCCGGTAAGTCATCGAGTGGTTGACCAGTCTCACGCTATATCATGACAGTCAGTTTTCGGCTTTCTCTACTGAGGTGCTCGCCTGGCCGAACCGGGGCACAATCACAGTAGTTCTCCTGGTGCCGCCTTAGCTGATAGAGCGGAACGTAAGGCAGCAAAACACAGGAGCCGGGCAACCAAAGACATGATTTAGAGCTGATGCATATAAGGCCAAACTCGCGACGCCGAACACTCCCTAAGGTATTCGGTCTTTATGAGGGTGAGCGGTACAACACCCTTAGTTATAAGCCCCTAGTGTCTAGGTACGCGCAAAATTCTGACGTGGCCACATGCCAAGACGCCAGCCTCCTCCTCGGTTATACCAAAAAACCGGGGGATGTGTATCAACAAGAGATAGTAAAAAAGGTTTACGCATGGTCTTAATCTGAAAAGAATCCTTGGAACGGGTCCCTGCTGCACGTCTGCGCCTGTGTCTCCGTTGTGCCGTATCCTGGACGGGCGCAGCATGGTGTTCATCTGTAAAAGAGAGGAACTTAGTTGAAGAAAGGTCGTGCCGAACAAAAGTTATACTAAATAAACAAAGTATAAATTAAAATGGGTGAAATTGAGCTTGATTGTCTCTTGTTTTATATGCGCGGAGCCCCTAGTACAGGGGTGTAAGTGCATCTAGTGCCCCTTAGTGATTTTGGTGTATTGAAGACTTATAGGTTAAGGATCTAATGTGTTTATGAGTGTACACAGGTCTATAAGTCTATGAGGAGTTTCATATTTACAGAGAAAGTCGACCCCTAAAAATGAAGTTCTTCGACTGAAGACTTTGATATTCTGAAGACTTTCTGAAGACTTTGAAAGTGAAGAAATTGGTGTAACCCTGAAGACTTGGTATTCATTCAAGGAACATGAAGCGTGAAGACTTTTGTTTTCGTAGTTTCATTTTCTCTTTCTTGAGTCATAGGAAACACCGTACTATTAAAGGGGGTCGAGGAAATACTAAGGAGAAATTTCCATGTGATGCTCAACTCAAATCCTACACCTACCAATCCCTTCGAGTGAAGCCATTGGAAATCTCATACAGTTCAGTTAATTTGTTCAGTGACAGAGACGCAGTTCTTCTGGTCATTGAGGACTTTGTTCTGACTGAGGAGTTAGGAATTCGCCAGTGCGGATTGCCTACACAGTGAGGAACATGATAGCCCTGAGGAATTTGTACCTCAAATTTCCGACCGTTGCTGTGCTGCGCGCCAGCTGTCCCAAAATATCTTATCCATCCAACGGTCATATCATTGAAGGGCATTTATGTCTTATCATGTCGGGCTGCTCCCGAGGCTATAAATAGCCGCCCCCACAACCACTAGCTGGTTGGCTGCTCCGATAGAAACTGACACTTGTCATTTGAGAGCATCCCATCCTCCGAGGACTTTGAGCGAAAATCATGAAGTGAGGAAAATCCAAACCCAAACCCAAACACCTACAAACCCAAAGTGATTGAGCATCACTGAAGAGATTGATCCTGCATGGATCCGACGCTTGTTACCTTTGAAGACTGTGCTTCTTCCAGACGGTTAGGCGTCATGGTCTAGAGCATCCAAGAGGAATTGTGGATCGCTGAGTGACCGAGTTTGTGAAGGTTCGAAAGTCACCTGAAGACTTACCATGAGTGATTGGGCAAGGACTGTGTGTCCTTAGCTCAAGGAGAATACAGTGAGGACTATGTGTCTGGGACTATGTGTCCTTAGGTTTAAATACCTAGCCGCTCCAACCAGATGTACAACTGAGAAAGCAGTTGGAACTGGTCTACCAAATCATTGTCTTCACCAAGCTAACTGGTTCTATTTCCTCAACACTTTCGTTTCCTCATTACTGTGTTGTGTGTTTGTTCATATCTGTGTTTGAAGACTTTGAATGAAGACTTTCTCAATTTCCTTAGTTCAATTTCTTCAGTCTGCTTGTCTTCATCTTGTGCTATCCTGTGTTTACGCTTTCTGTACTTTGTGTTTGTCTTCATTTCATCATGATGACCATGCATGTATTCTGCTATGTTTACTTCTGAGTACTTATTCCGCTGCTAGTAGTTCTTCACTAAGGAATTTCCTCACTAGCAAATTCCTCAGTGAAGAATTTCATAAAAATCGCCTATTCACCCCCTCTAGTCGATATAACGCACTTTCAATTGGTATCAGAGCAAGGTACTCCCTTGTTCTGTGTGATTTTGGTTTAACCACCTGGAGTTTTAGTTATGTCGACCGCAGGTATGATCAAGGTCTCTGCTGGGTGTCCTACCTTCGATGGGACGGACTAACCCTACTGGAAGAACAAGATGCGAATGCATCTTGAGGCAATTGATAATGATCTCTAGTACGTTGTGGAAAATGGTGTTCCCTCCGTCTCACCCTCACTGAACGCTACCGATGTGAAGAGATTCAAGCAACTCAATTCCCAAGTGAAGAATATCATATGTGGCCATCTGAGTAAAGGACAGTATGGCAGAGTGAGTGCTTTGGAAACTGCTAAGCTTATCTGGGATAGGCTGTCCAAAGTCAATGAAGGAGTTTCAATTCAGTGTGATTCTCGAGTTGATGTTCTTCGCAATCTCTTCAACCGCTTCAAAAGACTCGACAATGAAAATGTTCAGCAAACCTTCGATCGCCTCACTGACATCTCAAATGAGCTTCAAGCACTTGGTGCCACTGACATCACCGACCATGAGGTGGTGAAGAAATTGCTGAGATCGCTTGATTCCTCATTTGATACTCTGGCATTGATGATACAAGAGCGTGCTAATTACAAGTCACTTGATCCCGCTGATATCCTCGAGAGGCTAAACACTCATGAGTTCCAGCTTGCTGAAAAGAGAGATCTCTATGGTTCGAGCTATGGCAGATCACGTGCACTGAAGGCCAAGGCAGTATCAGAATCCGAAGATGAAGACTCTGGTAGCAGCCTTGGTGACCCTGAAGAACTGAGTCATGATCTAGCACTGCTTGTGAAGAAATTCCAGAAGTTCTCGAGACGTGGTCTCTTTGGAAAACCCTCAAGGAGCAATGATTCCTCATCCAGTGACTACAAGAAGAGGCTTTGTCACAAGTGCAAGAAACCAGGACATTACATTCAAGATTGTCCTCAGTGGGAAAAGGAATCAAAGAAGAAGAAATACAAGGATTACAGTTCTGATGATGCGAAGAAAAAGAAGAAGTCATCAAAATCTTCATCGCCAAAATCCTCAAAGTCTTAATTTCACAAGAAGAGCAGCTCCAAGAAGGCTCGGGCATTCATTGGCAAGGAAATGGACTCTGAAGCTGAATCTGAGGAACAAGAGGAAGAGGAGGCTTCTGAGGACTCTGAATCAGGTGTGGCGAGCCTAGCCCTCGCTACCGCATTCGTCAGCAAGTCTATCTTCAACTCTGAAGAAAATGATCTCACCAACAAGGCTGATGAAGGCAACGATGACTACGCTCCCACCTATTGCTTCATGGCAAAGGGTGCCAAGGTACCTAGATATACCTCCTCTGAGTCTAGTGAAGATGAATCTGATGACAATCTTAAGCCTAGCTACTCTAAACTTGCTAAGATTGCTGTAAAACAACAAAAGGCTTTTGAAAAGGTTCAAAACATGCTAGACAAAAGTGATGATATGTTGGGTGAAGAAATGGATCGCACTAAAGCCTTGACTAAAAATCTTCAAAGACTTCAGACCAGGTTTGACAACCTTCAAGGTCATCATAACACTCTCTTGTCTGATCATGAGAAGCTTTCTTATGAATTTCTTCAAAGAAAGCAAGATCTTGAGGAGCTAAGAGTGAGTTATGAAGATCTTCAGAAGGAGCGCGATTCATTACTTGCTCAACAAATCAGCGCTGCTCAGGAAGAATTTATTCCTCCATGTTTAAAATGCATTGAACGAGAATCTACTAATTCTTCACCTGAATGTTCAAATGCTTCTAATGTTACAAATTCTTCACCTGCCTCTGCTATCACTAATTCCTCATCTGAGGACATTGCTAGTATGACTGACGATGCAGGGCTGAAGGAATTGTACATGACAGGCATGTACAAAAGCCTCAAAGGGCATCAGACTCTTTGTGATGTGCTTAAAAAGCAGATCCTCAATAGGAACCCTAGGAAAGAGGGTATTGCCATTGAGAGGAAACTCAATGCTGATGGTACATATTGGAAGCCTGAGAAGTACCCCAAAACCTCATGGGTTGCTGCAAAGGGACCTCCAGTTGACCCATCTAATTTATCTGGCTATACATGTGAATCTTCTCATTCTTCTGATGAGTCATTTGACTCCAACTATAAACTGTTCAAAAATCAGAATGGTGAAGTATTTGCTAGATATGTTGGCACTAACTGCAGGAACGGTTCCCCTATGAAGAAAATCTAGGTTCCCAAAAAGTGCCTTGAAAGTCTTCAGGTGAATGTCCTCATGACACCACCTGTGAAGAATAGGAACCCTAGATCAAATTCTTCATATGGATCCAAGTCCTCATACAGACCAAATTCCTCACATGGATCAAATTTCTCATATGGATCACAGTCCTCATATGAACATCATCGTGCTAACAACTCTGTTTCGTAGGGAAGAGCCAAGGGCTATGAATATGAGCATTATTCTTCTAATCATTATGTTCATAAATCCTCGAAGAATTTCTCTGCTTATTCATATGCTTACCCTAACCCCTCTTATGTGAAACGAAATGGTTTGGCCTCTATGCCACCGTTCTCATATGGAGCCCACAGAGTGATGAACTCTTTGCCACCCCTTCAGATGTGGGTGGTGAAGAAAAAGAACTAATCTCTTCTGCAGGGTCAGGTCTCCAGACGTACTGTAGCGTCTGAAGAATTTGTTGGGGACCTGACAAAGTGCCTGAAAGGACGCAGGCTAATCATGAAGAAATGAATTTTGATTTCTCACGTCCTCACACTGTTTTATCTGTCTTACTACTTGATGAAATTGATATGATGAATTGTGATATCATATTCTTCACTGCTGAAGTATATGAGGTTCGTAAGTTGCACTAATTCATCTGCAGGATGATCAACCCAAAGCCACTAAGTGGGTCCTTGATAGTGGATGTACAAATCACATGACTGGTGAAAGGAATCTATTGATGGATGCTCCCTTATCGTCATCACATCTGAAGCATATCATCTTCGCTGACAAAAGCAAAAGTCAGGTATTGGGTCTAGGTAAAGTTGCTATCACAAAGGATTGACACATGGACAAAGTCATGCTTGTTGAGTCCTTAGGATACAACCTTATGTCTGTGTCAATGCTTTGTGATCTTGATATGGTTGTTGTCTTCGGCAAGTATCGTTGTGTTGTGATTATGGAAGCTGACAAGTCCAAAGTCTTCGAAGGCTTTAGGAGAGGAGACTTGTATATTGTTGATTTCTCTGCAGATTCACAACCAGCCGTGTGCCTACTTGCAAAAGCTTCAGAAGGATGGCTATGGCATCGACGACTTGGTCATGCAGGCATGAGGAATTTGCACACGCTTGCAAAGAAGAAGCATGTTATTGGCATTGAGAATGTCAAATTCCTCAAGGATCACTTATGCGGTGCCTGTGAAGCTGGAAAGATGACCAAGGCCAAGCATCCAGCGAAGACTATCATGACCACTACTCGTCCATTTGAATTGCTTCACATGGATCTCTTCGGTCCTAATCACTATTCCTCTGTTTGAAATGAAGCATCTCAATATGGCTTTGTTATTGTTGATGATTACTCTCGTTACACATGGGTACACCTTGTTTCTTACAAACATGAAGTGCAGGAAGTCTTCAAATGATTTTCCTCGAGGGCTTCAACCAACTTTGGTGTGAAGATCAAGCACATCAGAAGTGACAATGGCACTGAGTTCAAGAATTCGGGTCTCGATGATTATCTTGATGAACTTGGTATTACTCATGAGTTATCTGCTTCTTATACTCCTCAACAGAATGGCGTCGTGGAGCGCAAGAACATGACTCTTGATGAGATGGCTCGCACTATGCTTGACGAGTACAAAACCCCTCGTCGTTTCTGGGTTGATGCAATTGATACTGCGTGCCATATCATCAACAGAGTATATCTTCACAAATTCTTCAAGAAGACTGCCTATGAACTCCTCACTGTCAAGAAACCCAATGTGAGTTATTTCAAAGTCTTCGGTGCTAAATGCTAGATTAGAGACCCTTATCACAACTCTAAATTTACACCGAAAGCACATGAAGGTTTTATGCTTGGTTACGGAAAGTACTCGCACACCTACAGAGTCTTCAACAATGTTCTTCACAAGATTGTTGAAACTGTAGATGTGCGGTTCGATGAAACTAATGGCTCGCAAAGAGAGCACCTACCTTCTGTGTTAGATGAACCAGCACCTGAGGATTCTATCAAGCACAAGGCTACTGAAGGTGTCATTCCTACTGAAGAATCTGCTGAAGAATTCATTCCAGAACGTGAAGAACGTCGAGCTGATGTACTTGAAGAAAATGCTGAGGAAATTGATGCTAAAGAAAATGCTGATCAAATTCCTCAATGACAACCAGCTCATCCTCGCGTTGCGAAAGAAGTGCAAGTGGAGAAGATCATCGATGACATTAGAGCACCAGGTCCTCTCACCCGCTCAAAAGCTTCACATCTATCTAACTTTTGTGGGCACTTTGCTTTTGTCTCTATCACAAAGCCCACTAAGGTAGATGAGGCATTTCTGGAGCCTGAGTGGATTCAGGCCATGCAAGAAGAATTACATCAGTTCAAGCTCAACAATGTCTGGGAACTGGTCAATCGTCCAGATCCTCGCAAGCATAATATCATTGGCACAAAGTGGATCTACCGCAACAAGCAAGATGAAAATGGTGTTGTGGTGAGGAATAAGGCACATTTAGTAGCTCAAGGCTACACACAGGTTGAAGGAATTGATTTCGATTAAACTTTTGCACCTGTTGCTAGACTTGAGGCTATTCGCATATTACTTGCTTATGCTAACCATCATGATATCATCTTGTATCAAATGGATGTGAAAAGTGCATTCCTCAATGGTAAGCTTGAGGAAGAAGTATATGTTGCTCAACCCCCAGGTTTTGAAGATCCAAAACTTCCTGACAAAGTCTTCAGACTCAATAAGGCCCTCTATGGTCTCAAGCAGGCCCCACGGGCGTGGTATGATACTTTGAAGGAATTCTTCATGGTGAACTGTCTGTGTGTCAAATATATGTTGATGATATCATCTTTGGCTGTACTGACCAACGTTACAGTGATGAATTTGCCTATATGATGAGTGAAGAATATCAAATGTCTATGATGGGAGAGTTGAAATTCTTCTTAGGTCTTCAAATTCGTCAACAGCGCAATGGCATATTCATATCTCAGGAGAAATACCTCAAGGATGTCCTGAAGAAATTCGGCATGCAAGATTGCAAAGGCATCAAAATTCCTATGCCCACAAATGGTCATCTATGCACTGATGAAAATGGTATTGACTTCGATCATAAGGTATACCGCTCCATGATTGGCTCTTTATTGTACTTATGTGCATCTAGGCCAGATATAATGCTTAGTGTTTGCATGTGTGCCCGATTTCAAGCTGCACCGAAGGAATCACACCATAAGGCTGTGAAGCATATTCTTCGATATCTAGCTCACACACCAACACTAGGATTATGGTATCGCAAGGGCTCGGATTTTGATCTCATTGGATATTCTGAATCTGACTATGCTGGTGATCGTGTGGACCGCAAGTCAACATCTGGTACTTGTCATTTCCTCGGACGATCCTTGGTCTGTTGGTCCTCAAAGAAACAGAACTGCGTATCACTGTCTACTGCTGAAGCTGAGTACATTGCTGCTGGTTCTTGCTGTGCTCAACTGCTATGGATGAAGCAAACACTCAAGGACTATGGCGTCTACGTGAAGAATGTGCCACTCCTCTGTGACAATGAGAGTGCCATCAAGATTGCTCACAACCTAGTTCAACACTCGAAGACAAAGCACATTCAGATTCGTCATCATTTTCTTCGTGATCATGTGTTGAAGGGCGACATTTCTATTGAGCATGTGAAGACTGAAGAACAGCTAGCCGATATCTTCACTAAGCCCTTGAATGAGAAGAGATTTAGCAAGTTGCGGTGTGAGCTAAATATCTTAGAGTCTTCGAATGTACTTTGAAAAGGCACTCATCCTAACACTTATGCAAAATTGACGACTTAGATGTGCAACACATGAAGAAACGTTTTTCTTCAATCAATGAAGAATAACACTCTAAGTGTGAAGAAATTAATGAAGAATTTGATTCTCAGAACCCTACGACAATTGTACGCGGTGTCTGAAATCAGCATTCTTATACGGTGGGTCACGCCACCACAAAACTTGAAAAATCTTCAATTTTAGTTTTTCCTCAGTTTTGAAATTCCTCAGTTGCTCAAATTCTTCAAGTATTCAAAATCTTCACTGTTTCCGTTGTTTTTCTTCATTGGCTATATATATATATATGATTTTATGTCCTCTACAGCATTCACTTATGGCTATTTCTTCAAGTTGGTTTTTCTGCTAAGTGAATGTGATCGGACCCTTCCCCCTCTATGCTATACTCAATCCAATCTATTCACAAATTCTTCATGTGCGCTCTATTTGAAACTCGTTCAAAATCTTCACTGTGTCCTTGTCAGCTGAAGAAATTGCGAACGAAACATTAAAACTAATCTTATCCAAATTTTCCGTTTTGCCGCTCAAACCGTTCCGCATCCCACGATGCATTATTCTATTCACCCACGATCTAACACGATCTCCACTACACAGTACGTGGGTGACACATGTCGTGCGAAGGAGAAGGGTCAGGGGCACGTTCGTCCCAAAATCTTCGGGCGAACAGTTTTTCACTGCCACTATAAATACCCCCTCACCCCTTCCTCACTTCCTTTACTCTGCTCGATCTCTCTCTCCCGCTCGAGCTTCCCAAACCCTAGCGCCGCCGCTACTCCATCATCGCCGGTGAGGAAGAGCTTCACTGCCTCGACCTCGTTGCCGTCGTACTCGCGCCGACCGCGGAAATCTTCACCTCCGCCGCCGCCGTAGACGTCTTCCTCCGCCGAGTTAGGGCGTGGAAGATCTGCACCGACGAACTTCACTGTTTCACCTCACTATTCGTCGTGTTCTTCATTTAGGGTAATTAAAAGTTACTTTTACTGCCCTCTTTGATTCGAAACTTTTCTACAAAATCTTCAAAAGGTGTTTTATTTCTCAAATCGTCACACACAAAACACCTCACAAATCTTTTGTTCTTGATTCATTTCTCTAAGCTTTATTTTCTTCAAGATTCCTCAATTGTGTGGATCTCTGATCTATACAACTCTGGAACCTAAGACAAAGCATGCTTAGTGAAATTCTTCAAGACGCATCTGGTCAAATTCCTCAAACTTGTCCTTTTTGAAAAACCTTCTGAGAACGCATATGACCTCTCCAAATTCCTCGCAACTATATTCTGTTCACAGGTACTCATGTCCGCTGCTGAATCACTAGGTTCTCATCAACTTAACTCATTTGCAGCGTTCCTCGAAGAAAAACTGCATACTTCTTCAGAGAATTCGATTGTTCAAATTCCTCAGCTGAAGAATATGGCAGATGGTAAGAAGCCGCAGAAAGGAGGAAAGAAACCTGAGGTTATGAATGCGTTTGAAATCCCTGAGGATATATATGCTGAGTACTGCACACCTGATGAAGCCAAGTTTAGCAAAGAGAACAAAAATCAGCGCAAGGTGCGCATTCAGAGGATAGAACGGAGATGGGCACGTGAATGGAGGGAGTACAGATACGTTACTCCAAAGTACATGAAGAAATTAGCTCTCAACCCTCCATGCCCAAGACTTCCACTAGCACCTGGCCAAGTGGCTGATCCCACTAGCGTCAAACGTGGTGAGGACTTTCCTGAAGAATGGGCCAGGCGTCAAGCCAAGTTGGCAAGACAAGCCAGAGAAGTAGTGAGGAAATTCAACAAATATTCTGCTGCTGCTGCTGCCACTGAGGCCTCTGTCAAGCCGAGGAAATCAATGGCAAAGAAGCCCGCTCGAAAGCCAAGTGCTTCACCAACAGTGCCCTCACGGCCAAGTTCCTCAGCTGCGCCCTCACGGCCAGGAACGTCAAAATCTTCACGACCAATTCCTCAAGCTGCTCCTGCTCCTTCAAAATCCTTAGCACCTCCTCCAAAGTCCTCAGCTGTTCCGACAAAGTCGTCAGGACCTGTGCATCTGGCCTCGTGCCAAAGGACTGCAGGCATCTCTATTGCCTCTGGTGTCTCAGCAAGTTCCTCAGTTGCACCAAATTCTTCATCTGGCCCCACTCTGCTGAAGACTAAGGCAACTGCTGGACGAGGTCCTCGGCCAAGTCCCAAGAAGAAACAGGTCGCCTTCCAAGAGCCACCTGAAGATGATGAGGCTGATGATGATGAACTTGCGGAAATCATCAGAGATAGACAAGAAAGGGCCGTTAGAGCCAAAGGCACACCTGTGCCACTGCTTTTGGATCCAAGGGCGATTCTCGATTACATTGAGCTCTGGCATAAGGATCCAAATACGCCTATGCCTGACTTCAAGTTGACACCTGGTCAAAATCACATGTTGACTCACTTCATCCAAGAGGAGAAGTGGAAGTATGACCAGGCCAGGCAGATCAAGAAGGCCCAGTACATGAAAGAGAAGTTTCTGAAGACCAACATGGTCAAAATGTCGACTGATGAACTCATCAAAGTCCAGTCTGACATCAAAGCCCTCAGCGACAAATTTGACTCATACTATGCTGATTGGAAAGGAGCCAAAGTCAGGTTTGTGAAACTGACTGAGAATTTCACCAATGTTGCTGCCCCATCGCAACAAGAAGTTCCTCAAGCTGAAGCTTCTACTCAGCCCACTGAAGAACATGCCAGCACCGCTGATGACTTTCAGGCTGCTGAAGAAAATGCTAGTTCCAGGGCTGATGACTCCATTCCAGCTGCTGAAGAAATTGCCAGGGCATTCACTAGTGGTGCGCCTGAAGAAACTGAACAAGTCAGGGCAACTGCATCAGTTGCGCCTGAGGAAATTCAAACAGATTCCTCAGCTCCACCTGCGCCAACACCAACTCCTATCCTTCCATCTGCATCAGATGTGAAGAAGACCAAGGCTGCAGAGCGAGCTGCAGTGAAGAAAAGGAAAACATCAAGTGCTTCAGAATCTTCAGCTCCAAAGAAGATGAAGCCTATGACCAGCTCATACGAAAATCCAATTGATGCTGTTCCGATTTCTACCATGCCATCAAAGGACCTTGTTCCTTTTGATGAAGAATATGTGATCCCAAGTGGATCTGATGAAGAAACTCAATCTGCTGCTTCGTCAGAGCAGATTGATGAGGAAATTGAAGTGGATGCAATCCCTTCAACCCCAGTGGTATCATCACCAATGCCTCAGTTTACTGCTGAAGAGGCAAGTGTTGAAGAAATTGATGATGAAGATGTGGACATTGGAAGCACAACTCCAGTAATGAATGACGACTTTTGGGAAAGTCAGCATCCCAATTCTCCACTCTTCACCCCACTACAGCAAATCCTTCACTCCCCTGCACCAACAGTTCAATTGGGCTCTGAAGAAACTCATCCCACCTCATCTGTCCGTGAAGACATTCCAGCCACTAGTGCTGAAGAAACTGCTACTGCTGACAATGTGACTGCACCTGAGGAGGAACCAGAAATTCCTCAGACCGATGAACCTGAGATTGCGATTCCTGAGGTAGTGATGCAACTCACTGATACTCCTCTACCAAAACCAAAGGATCCATTCTCGCGCAAGCAAAAGTTCAAGGCTGAAAACTTCTTTGGTGAGCATGTATTCTTCACTGATTACAATCCATATGACTCTGCTCGCATAAGGAAGAGGCGTTTCTGGACTGCTAGTCAAGCCAACTTCTATTCCTCAGTGCTGTTCAACAAAGACAAAGTCTTCGACTATGCACATATTCCTCATGTAGACATGGAATCTCTGCCATGCTTCCAGCCAGTCCTCAGTGTTCTTCACGACGCTGGGCTGCTTAACTTCTGCACTGACATCTGTGATTGGAATGAAGAACTCATTCTTCAGTTCTATGCAACGCTGCACATCACAGGAGATTCTGAAGATGTGAATTCATGGGTGCTCGACTGGATGTCTGAAAATACTCATCACAAGGCACCAGCGTCTGAATTGCTTCGTGCCCTACCACTCAGTCCTCCCTTTGAAGATGCACGTTGTGTCTATAGTGAACCTGAGCTTTCAAATCACTACACGCAAGTGCTGATGAAGCCTTTGAAGCCAGGATAGGCCCCTCGAACCAATTTCCTCGTCAAGGAATTGTTGTATGTGCCTCGGACTGTCTATCGCATTCTGTCGAAGACGATGAGTCCTATCAAAGGCCACGACTCAAATGATGAAGAAGTCGTTGGCATCATGAAGAACATGCTTTTCAACATCTGTCATGGCGTTCCCGTCAACTTCCATGATTTCTTCATGAGGACTCTGGCCAATATTGCTATGTCACCATTTGAGCTGAAGCCTTATGCGCCATGGATTATGAGATTCATCAGGACAAGGTCTTCACTCAACTATAAAGCTGACACTCTGAACCACTGTAGCTACTTGCCTCCTATTGAAGTCCTCAAAAGGACATTTTCTCAGCTGATGAAAAGGGCAAGGAAACTGCTATGATTGATGAAGGCATTCGTCCATTGGATGGTCAATTTCGCAAGGCTGCATCTTATTCCACCAATGATGACTCTGCCACACATGACTCTGCCGCCAACAATGCCAAGCAAAATCCTCAAGCCACAGCACCCAGGGTGATGACTGATCGTGAGTTACTCCTCAGTCTTCATCAGAAGGTTGATCACAATCATAAATGGGTCAAGCGTCAGTTTGGTTCAATTCTTCACAACATGACTTCAACACACAATGCAGTGAAGAAAAACCACTACTACCTCCATGAAACCCTCAACCGAACCTGGGCTGTTCTGTCTCAAGTTTACAGCGCTGAAGATCTGAAGAAAATGGGTCTCAAGGAAGAGTTTGACTGGTCTGCACCTCCTCCGAAGAAGTACAAGAAGGTCAAGGTTCCTTCTTTGGTGGCCAGCTCCTATTCTTCATCGCGTGACACTGATGAAAATGAAGACTTGGACGACACTGCGCCAGGCCCTACTACGACAAACGACCCCAACAACGCTGGCGCTCCTTCATCAACTTGATTATCTTCAGGGGCGTTAGTCCTCAGTTTCGAAACTTTTGGTCATTTGATGACAAAGGGGGAGAAATTTGAGTTAGTCTTCAAGCGGGTCTACTATATGGGCGCTTTTTTGCTAAGTTACAACTCTCGTTCTTCTGAAACTTTTATTTGATCGAGTTGTAAACTTAAATCCGATGGTGGTCTGATACTTTTGCTACGTTATTCTGCATGCTTATTCCTCGTTAATATTATCGCACGCATGCTGAAATTCGTCAGTCACCATTTTTCATCATGCATTTCAAATTCTTCATATTATATATCAAATGCGTGTATGAATTACAAGATATAGGGGGAGATCTCCATGATTCAACTCTTCAAGTGTGCATTTCTTCAAAAGCAAATTCCTCACTATGCACATCTTCAGGGGGAGTTCTTCTATATCTTGCAATCAAATTCCTAAATATCAGTATTTACACTTCATATATTTATCCCCGTTGAAAACTTAACCTATATTGTCATCAATCACCAAAAAGGGGGAGATTGTAAGTGCATCTAGTGCCCCTTAGTGATTTTGGTGTATTGAAGACTTATAGGTTAAGGATCTAATGTGTTTATGAGTGTACACAGGTCTATAAGTCTATGAGGAGTTTCATATTTACAGAGAAAGTCAACCCCTAAAAATGAAGTTCTTCGACTGAAGACTTTGATATTCTGAAGACTTTCTGAAGACTTTGAAAGTGAAGAAATTGGTGTAACCCTGAAGACTTGGTATTCATTCGAGGAACATGAAGCGTGAAGACTTTTGTTTTCGTAGTTTCATTTTCTCTTTCTTGAGTCATAGGAAACACCGTACTATTAAAGGGGGTCGAGGAAATACTAAGGAGAAATTTCCATGTGATGCTCAACTCAAATCCTACACCTACCAATCCCTTCGAGTGAAGCCATTGGAAATCTCATACAGTTCAGTCAATTTCTTCAGTGACAGAGACGCGGTTTTTCTGGTCACTGAGGACTTTGTTCTGACTGAGGAGTTAGGAATTCGCTAGTGTGGATTGCTTACACAGTGAGGAACATGATAGCCCTGAGGAATTTGTACCTCAAATTTCCGACCGTTGCTGTGCTGCGCGCCAGCTG
The DNA here is from genome assembly GCF_056163025.1 of Triticum urartu. Lineage (NCBI taxonomy): Eukaryota > Viridiplantae > Streptophyta > Magnoliopsida > Poales > Poaceae > Triticum > Triticum urartu. The sequence continues at coordinate 479,768,617 of NC_141875.1, read as the reverse complement.
TCCCAAAATATCTTATCCATCCAACGGTCATATCATTGAAGGGCATTTATGTCTTATCATGTCGGGCTGCTCCCTAGGCTATAAATAGCCGCCCCCCACAACCACTAGCTAGTTGGCTGCTCCGCTAGAAACTGACACTTGTCATTTGAGAGCATCCCATCCTCCGAGGACTTTGAGCGAAAATCATCAAGTGAGGAAAATCCAAACCCAAACCCAAACACCTACAAACCCAAAGTGATTGAGCATCACTGAAGAGATTGATCCTGCATGGATCCGACGCTTGTTACCTTTGAAGACTATGCTTCTTCCATACGGTTAGGCGTCATGGTCTAGAGCATCCAAGAGGAATTGTGGATCGCTGAGTGACCGAGTTTGTGAAGGTTCGGAAGTCACCTAAAGACTTACCACGAGTGATTGGGCGAGGACTGTGTGTCCTTAGCTCAAGGAGAATACGGTGAGGACTGTGTGTCCGGGACTGTGTGTCCTCAGGTTTAAATACCTAGCCGCTCCAACCAGATGTACAACTGAGACAGCAGTTGGAACTAGTCTACCAAATCATTGTCTTCACCAAGCCAACTGGTTCTATTTCCTCAACACTTTCATTTCCTCATTACTGTGTTGTGTGTTTGTTCATATCTGTGTTTGAAGACTTTGACTGAAGACTTTCTCAATTTCCTTAGTTTAATTTCTTCAGTCTGCTTGTCTTCATCTTGTGCTATCATGTGTTTACGCTTTCTGTACTTTGTGTTTGTCTTCATTTCATCATGATGACCATGCATGTATTCTGCTATGTTTACTTCTGAGTACTTATTCCCCTGCTAGTAGTTCTTCGCTAAGGAATTTCCTCACTAGAAAATTCCTAAGTGAAGAATTTCATAAAAATCACCTATTCACCCTCCTCTAGTCGATATAACGCACTTTCAAGGGGTGTACGGCTATTAAGCCTTTACCGAGTATATTTTTATGCCGGACTTGTCTAGCCGTGTCCGTGGTTTTAATGACCTGTCTAGGTGTTTTGGCTGGTGAAGCCGTTTTATTGTGGGGCTGTTAAGGCAGCCGCACAATCTTCCGCGCGAGAGGCGCGCTCAATGCTTTCCCTTTAATGAGATGATGCCTCGTGGACCGGGCATCTTAAGCGTAAGAGATGCATAATGCGGAATTGCGTTAAAGCGGGCGAAAGCTTCGTGTCCCAATAGTGCTTGATAGCTACTTGAAAATGGGGCGATATGGAAGGTTAGCCTTTTGCGACGGAAGTTGTCGGAGGAGCCGAACATAACTTCTAGCCGGAGAGAACCCATGCAATGGGCATCCGGGCCTGGCATTACCCCTTGAAAGGAGGTTTTGCTATGGCGAATTTTTGTTGGGTCTATCCCCATGGGGCGGATTGTATCCAGATATATCAGGTTTAGGCCACTACCGCCATCCATCAGGACATTTGTAAAGTGGAACCCGCCGATTATTCGATCTAATACCAAGGCAGTCCATCCTGCTTTCCGGAAACTTCTAGAGTAATCCAGATTGTCGAAGGTTATCGATTTTAACAACCAGTGGCGAGACTCCTTTGGGATAGGCCGTGTGGCGCGTATCTCTATGGGCGCCGCTCGCTTTGTTATGTGAAGTAAGTTTACTGTTTTAACTTCTTGTGGAAAATTCTTTTATTTCCTGGTGCTCTGCTTTGGGGGTTCGTCGTCGTCTTCACTTGGTGTGTCGAGCCCCTTGTGTTCGGCGTTGAGTTTGCCGGATTGCTTGAAAACCCAACAATCTCTGTGGGTATGGTTCACAGGCTTACCGAGAGTACTGTGTATTTGACATATCTTGTCCAAGATTTTGTTTAAGTTGGATAGCTCGTCCCTATTATCTTTGAGGGGCGGCTTTTTCTGATTCTGCCGAGAGCTTTTGAATCCGGCATTGACTGCCGTGCTCTTCGGACTGCTTCCCTTAGTCCGGCGCTGGTCCTTGTTGCGTCGCGGTTTTCTGTTTCCATCCCTAATTTCGAATGTGCTTGGGTCGCTGGTGCTACATCTTGCCAACTAGCTGTCCTCTCCTGCGCAAAAGCGGGTCATCAGGCTTGTTAATGCGGCCATTGTTCTTGGCTTTTCTTGGCCGAGGTGTCTGACAAGCCATTCATCTCGAACGTTATGCTTAAAAGCTGCTAGGGCTTCGGCGTCCAGACAGTCGACTATCTGATTCTTTTTAGTAAGGAATCTGTTCCAGAATTTCCGGGCTGACTCTCCGGCTTGTTGAGTTATGTGACTTAGATCGTCTGCATCCGGAGGGCGGACATAGGTCCCTTGAAAATTTGCCCGGAAAGCGTCTTCGAGCTCTCCCCAACTTCCAATAGTGTTTTCGGGAAGGCTTTTAAGCCAATGCCGAGCTGGCCCTTTAAACTTGAGGGGTAAGTATTTTATGGCGTGGAGGTCATCTCCTCTTGCCATGTGTATATGGAGGATATAATCCTCAATCCAGACTCTAGGGTCTGTTGTTCCGTCATACGCCTCTATGTTTACGGGCTTGAATCCCGCTGGAAATTCGTGGTCCAGAACCTCATCGGTGAAACATAGGGGGTGTGCGGCACCCCTGTATTTGGGTGTGCCGTGATGTTCGGATATTGGGTGTGTTGCATTGCTTACGAGAGCTTGCTTTCTTGGCCTATAGATAGATCTAGCTGGGCCATCTTTTTGATTCTAATCCTTTAGTGGGTCGCGTGCCGGCTTGTGTGTGGCGCCACCTGCCGCTTTATGCTGGCCATGGGGTCGTCTATCCGACCGGGTGGCTTTCTTATTTTTTGATTGTGGGGGCTCTAAGGCCTCCTCGTCGAATTTAGGCAGTAGCTTTCGCTTCGGATAGCTTTTAGTGTGGCGACTACCGTCGTATTTGTCTGCGGTATTGAATACTTTGCTCCATTTGATTCTGAGTGTGTCTTCCACAGTTTTAAGCTTCCGCTTCTGCCTTTTCAGGCTACACGCAGTAGCAACGAGCCTTTGGTGGAGGTTCTTCTGCTCCATGAGCTTGTCCGGCGTAAGGTTGTCCGGAATACTGTTCTCGCCGGGGGCGGGTTGTTCGGTTTGTTTATCCAAGTTTCCCTGTTCGGATGTTTGCTCGAGGGCATGTTCATCGTCCGCCGGCTCGTCCTGCTCTATGGCTGGGTCTATATTGCTTCTGTCTCTGTCGAGGCGGGGCTTGGAGCAGCGTTTACGTCACCGCTTTGATTGCTTTTCGAGAGGGCGGTCCCTCGTTGCATCCCTGTGTTCCTCGTCGTCGCTTCCTTTAGGTGTGTCCACCATGTACACATCATGAGATGAGGTGGCTGTCCAGTGCCCTATAGGCGTTGGTTCATGTTCGTCTCCTACATCGTTGTCCATACCGTCGATGTCTTCGGAGTTGAAGTCGAGCACGTCATTTAAATTATCGACAGTGGCTACCAAGTGGGTGGTGGGTGGGCTTTGAATTTCTTCATCGTCCGTATCCCAACCTTGCTGACCGTAGTCCAGCCAGGGCTCTCTTGATAAAGAGAGAGACTTTAGTGACTTCAGAATATCGCCGAAGGGCGAATGCTGAAAGATGTCCGCGGCGGTGAACTCCATGATCGGCGCCCAATCGGATTCGATCGGCAGGGGCACGGAGGGCTCGGAGTCCGGAGAGGAGTCCGGCTCCTTGGAGTCACGAGCCTCGCAGAGGACAGGGCTGGTGTTCGGCTCAATCGCCGTAAAGATTGTAGCCCCCGAGGCGGTGTCCAACCACCCATCCTCGATCGGCGCAGTTGGCTCCGAATTAAGGATCAGAGCTGAAGCGGGTGCGGCCTCCAAGGCACTGTTCGGCGGCAGAGCTAGATCATGCCCATCGTGACAGTGCAGCGTGCTCGGCTGTGGCTCGAATCCGTCGAAGATCAAGTCCCCGTGGATGTCAGCCGTGTAATTTAAACTTCCAAATCTGACCTGACGGCCAGGGGCGTAGCTTTTGATCTGCTCCAGATGGCCAAGCGAATTGGCCCGCAGTGCGAAGCCGCCGAAGACAAAGATCTGTCCGGGAAGAAAAGTCTCACCCTGGACCGCATCGCTATTGATGATCGGAGGAGCCATCGGGCCTAAAAGTGATGACACAGAGGAACTCTCAATGAAAGCACCAATGTCGGTGTCAAAACCGGCGGATCTCGGGTAGGGGGTCCTGAACTGTGCATCTAGGCGGATGGTAACATGAGACAAGGGACACGATGTTTTTACCCAGGTTCGGGCCCTCTCGATGGAGGTAAAACCCTACTCCTTCTTGATTAATATTGATGATATGGGTAGTACAAGAGTAGATCTACCACGAGATCAAGGAGGCTAAACCCTAGAAGCTAGCCTATGGTATGATTGTTGTTCTGTCCTACGGACTAAAACCCTCCGGTTTATATAGACACCGGAGAGGGTTAGGGTTACACAGAGTCGGTTACAATGGTAGGAGATCTACATATCCGCACCGCGAAGCTTGCCTTCCACGCCAAGGAAAGTCCCCTCCGGACATGGGACGAAGTCTTCAATCTTGTATCTTCATAGTCCAGGAGTCCGGCTGAAGGTATAGTCCGGCTATCCGGACACCCCCTAATCCAGGACTCCCTCAGGCTCTCATATGCATTATTGTTGATTTAACCAAGAGCCCATATTACCTTGTCTTCTCCCTTGAATTGAATGCTTGCAGATTCCAGCTTAGTCCCATGCACGTGCACTATTATTATTATCCACACTGTTCCGTCGTGCGAGTGAAAAGCAATAATGATGATATATTATGAAATGATTGAGATGAGAGAAGCTAGTATGAACTCGACCTATCTTGTTTTTTAAATATGATTAGTTCATCATTCCTGATTCAGCCTATTATGAATAACATGTTTGCAATGACAATTAGAGATTATAGTTGCTTATGCCATGCTTAATTAGTTAGGAGTTTATAATGGTTTACCTTGCGTGCCAACATGCTATTAAAATGGTTGTGATGTGGCATGATAGGGTGGTATCCTCCTTTGAACGGTTCGAGTCTTGACTTGGCACATGTTCACGCATGTAGTTGAAATAAAATCAACATAGCCTCCATGATATTTATGTTCATGGTGGATTATATCCTACTCATGCTTGCACTCAATGTCTATTAATTTTAATGCATGTTCATGACTGTTGTTGCTCTCTAGTTGGTCGCTTCCCAGTCTCTTTCTAGCCTTCACTTGTACTAAGCGGAAATACTGCTTGTGCATCCAAAATCCATAAACCCCAAAGTTATTCCATATGAGTCCACCATACCTTCCTATATGCGGTATCTACCTGCCGTTTCAAGTAAATTTGTATGTGCCAAACTCCAAACCTTCAAATGAAATTCTGTTTTGTATGCTCGAACAGCTCATGTATCAAGTAGGGATGTCTGTATCTTCCATGCTAGGTGGGTTATTCTCAAGAGGAGTGGACTCCGCTCCTAACTCACGAGAAAATGGCTGGTCACCGGGATGCCCAGTCCCATACTCAAATCAAATCAAAATAACTGCAAACAAAACTCCCCCAGGATTGTTGTTAGTTGGAGGCACCCGTTGTTTCGGGCAAGCCATGGATTGATGATTCTTGGTGGAGGGGGAGTACAAACTTTACCATTCTGTTTGGGAACCGCCTATAATGTGTGTAGCATGGAAGATATCGAGATCTCTTAGTTGTTATGTTGACAATGAAAGTATGCCGCTCAAAATATTATTTATCTTTATTTCAAAATCGAGCTCTAGCACCTCTATAAATCCATGCTTCCCTCTATGAAGGGCCTATCTATTTACTTTTATGTTGAGTCATCATCCTCTTATTAAAAAGCACCAGTTGGAGAGCACCATTGTCATTTGCATGCATTACTATTAATTTATATTGAGTATGATTATGACTGGATCTCTTTTACCATGAATTAAAATGTCTAGTCAGTCCTTGATCTTCACACGTGCTTTGCATTTATGTTTTGTGGTCTCAGAAAGGGCTAGCGAGATACCATCTTGTTATATCATATTATGATTGTTTTGAGAAAGTGTTGTCATCCGAGATTTATTATTATTGCTCGCTAGCTGATTATGCCATTGATATGAGTAAACATGAGACCTAAGTATTATTGTGAATATGGTTAGTTCATAATCTTTGCTGAAAACTAGAATGCTGGCTTTACATATTTGCAACAACAAGAGCAAACAAAATTTGTAAAGGTTTTTCTTTATCACTTTCAGTTTATCAACTGAATTGCTTGAGGACAAGCAAAGGTTTAAGCTTGGGGGAGTTGATACGTCTACATCGTATCTACTTTTCCAAACACTTTTGCCCTTGTTTTGGACTCTAACTTGCATGATTTGAATGGAACTAACCCGGACTGACGCTGTTTTCAGCAGAATTGCCATGGTGTTATTTTTGTGCATAAATCAAAGTTCTCGGAATGACCTGAAACTCCACGGAGAATATTTTTGGAATTAATAAAAAATACATGCGAAGGAATCAAGGCCAGGGGGCCCACACCCTGTCCACGAGGGTGGGAGGCACGCCCCTGCCTCGTGGGCCCCCTGATGCTCCACCGACCTCAACTCCAACTCTATATATTCATGTTCTGGGAGGAAAAAAAATCAGAGAGAAGGATTCATCACGTTTTACGATACGGAGCCGCCGCCAAGCCCTAATCTCTCTCGGGAGGGCTGATCTGGAGTCCGTTCGGGGTTCCGGAGAGGGGAACCCGTCGCCGTCGTCATCATCAACCTTCCTCCATCACCAATTTCATGATGCTCACCGCCGTGCGTGAGTAATTCCATCGTAGGCTTGCTGGACGGTGATGGGTTGGATGAGATTTACCATGTAATCGAGTTAGTTTTGTTAGGGTTTGATCCCTAGTATCCATTATGTTCTAAGATTGATGTTGCTATGACTTTGCTATGCTTAATGCTTGTCACTAGGGCACGAGTGCCATGATTTCAGATCTGAACCTATTATGTTTTCATGAATATATGTGAGTTCTTGATCCTATCTTGCAAGTCAATAGTCACCTACTATGTGTTATGATCTGGCAACCCCCAAGTGACAATAATCGGGACCACTCCCGGTGATGACCGTAGTTTGAGGAGTTCATGTATTCACTAAGTGTTAATGCTTTGGTCCGGTACTCTATTAAAAAGGAGGCCTTAATATCCCTTAGTTTCCAATAGGACCCCGCTACCACGGGAGGGTAGGACAAAAAATGTCATGCAAGTTATTTTCCATAAGCACGTATGACTATATTCGGAATACATGCCTACATTACATTGATGAATTGGAGCTAGTTCCGTGTCACCCTACGTTATAACTATTGCATGAGGAATCACATCCGACATAATTATCCATCACTGATCCAATGCCTACGAGCTTTTCACATATTGATCTTTACTTAGTTACATTACCATTGCTGCTGTTACAATTACTACAAACCTGCTACTGTTACTTTTGCTACCGTTACCGTTACTTCCATACTACTTTGCTGCAGATATTAAGTTATCCAGGTGTGGTTGAATTGACAACTCAACTGCTAATACTTGAGAATATTCTTTGGCTCCCCTTGTGTTGAATCAATAAATTTGGGTTGAATACTCTACCCTCGAAAACTGTTGCGATCCCCTATACTTGTGGGTTATCACATATCACTTGACTCAACTGGGAGTTAATCTTCTAGATGATTGTGTCATTGACAGAGTTCTTCAATCACTGCCTCCAAGCTACAAAGGCTTCGTGATGAACTACAATATGCAAGGGATGGAAAAAACTATTCCTGAGCTCTTCGCAATGCTAAAGGCTGCAGAGTTAGAAATCAAGAAGGAGCATCAAGTGTTGATGGTTAAGAAGACCACTAGTTTCAAGAAGAAGGGCAAGGGTAAGAAGGGGAAATTCAAGAAGAATGACAAGCAAGTTGTCACTCCCGGGAAGAAACCCAAAGCTGGACCCATGCTTGAAACTAAGTGCTTCTACTGCAAAGGGACTGGTCACTGGAAGCGGAACTGCCCCAAGTATTTGGCGGATAAGAAGGATGGCAAAGTGAACAAAGGTATATTTGATATACATGTTATTGATGTGTACCTTACTAATTCTCGTAGTAGTGCCTGGGTATTTGATATCGGTTCGGTTGCTCATATTTGTAACTCGAAGCAGGGACTATGGATCAAATGAAGATTGGCTAAGGCCGAGGTGACAATACGCGTCGGGAATGGTTCCAAGGTCGATGTGATCGCCGTCGGCATGCTACCTCTACATCTACCTTTGGGATTAGTTTTAGACCCGAATAATTGTTATTTGGTGCCAGCGTTGAGCATGAACATTATATCTTGATCTGTTTAGTGCGAGACAGATATTCATTTAAATCAGGGAATAATGGTTGTTCTATTTATATGAGTAATATCTTTTATGGTCATGCACCCTTGAAGAGTGGTCTATTTCTGTTGAATCTTGATCATGATGATACACATATTCATAATATTGATGCTAAAAGATGCAAAGTTGATAATGATAGTACTACTTATTTGTGGCATGTCGATGTACAAAAGAAGGGGCGCACCTTTGTACCCCTTTACCTGTGCACGGACAGTCGGAGCCGTGCCCACGGCCACACCAAGCAGAGCAGGGGAAGTGAACCGAGGTAAAACCAAAGCCCGAGGCAGCCAGAGCAACACCAAGGCCAAGACCGCAAAGAGCAGAGGGACGAAGCAGGTTCCCCTGGCAAGACCCTTGCCGGGACAACCTCAGCGGCCCCGGCAAGACCCTTGCCGGGGCGACTCGTCCAACACCAGCGGAGCACGCCACCCTTGAGCTCGTGTTTTCCAACGCCATCAACTACGTTGGGCCAAGGTTCGGGAGGCGCCTCCATGGTGGCATGCAGATCTTTGTGAAGACAAGGAACACTCCAAATCAGAAGAGGATTAGAAGACGACAATCCTCGGCAAGATCCTTGCCGAGGAAAGCCACAAGACCCCCGGCAAGATCCTTGCCGGGGACGACAGTGCGCCACGGCAAGACCCTTGCCGGGCCACCCGGCAAGGCCCTCGCCAAGGACGACAGCGGGGCCACTGCCAGGCCCGCACCAACCAAGTCTCCACCGTCGTTCGCATGCAGCTGTCAGCCCGACCAGCTGGGTAGGCGCCTGCATGGCAACATGCAGCTTCCAGGCCAACTTAGCACACGCCCGCGTGGCGACATCCAGATCTTCGTGAAGACCCTACCACCGCGCCACCTCAGCTGCCTGCCTACCTACATGGCGCCGCATGCGTCGCTGGCCAGGGCGCGTGTTGAAGCGAGGGACGGGACGGGCCTCGTTCCCGTCCCCAATAAAGCAAGAGGACACCTCAGCAGCGCATTAAATGCGTCTTGTCCTGTAATACGAGCGATAAGCTCGCAATACTGTACGCCTTTCCACTTCCTGTATGCCACTGTGGCAGCCCCTTTTCGACTATAAAAGGAGGCCCATGGCATACTGGAGAAGGATTCGGCTCTTTCGAACCACGCACTCACCATAGCTAGTTCGAGAGCTCAAGAACTCTCTGAAATACACCCACCAAAGCAGGACTAGGGTTTTACGCATCCTCGCGCCACGAACCTGGGTAAATGATCCTTGTGCTGACTACTAATCTTGCTCTTCTCACAACCCTGCGCCCCCGCAACCGTAGTAGGGATTCCTGTGATCCCATAGGTTTCGTTCCACATCGACATGACACTACAATTTGGGTCATATCGGTGTAAAGCGCATGAAGAAACTTCATAAAGATGGCCTTTTGGAATCACTTGATTATGAATCATTTGATACTTGCGAAACGTGCCTTATGGGCAAGATGACTAAAACTCCGTTCTCTGGAACGATGGAACGAGCTAGTGTGTAACGCCCCAAGACCGACGCTCCAGATGTCTTCCTTGTTTTGCGAGTCAGCTGCGTTATTTATTTGTTTGTTTCATCTCATCTCATAGCATCATGTGCATTGCATTTGCATGTTTCATAAAGCTTGCATCGTTTGTAGTTGCCACTCCTCGCTTGTCTCCGTTGACCTCTTGACATGCCCCTTTGTCGTTATCGACCTGTCTCAGACCCCCTTGGGTGCGTGTCAAGTTGTCCCGAACCCGACCCGCTCTGTCGTTACCAATGACTCGGATCATCACCAAACATCTATAAAACATCGTCGTTTTCTTTTTTGGACTCCATATCTATTTTCAAACCCTAACCACTAGCTGTCTCATCCCCATTCCCGTAGCCGCCGCCACCCCTCTCATGTCTCCCTCGGGATCCCTCCCGATCCAAATCCCCGCCAACCGGACCGCTCCGACCAGCTCCCTTGATTTCTGCCACCACCCAATTACAGCAAGCCACCACCTTTTCCTCGTCTCTGCAGCGAACCCAACCAGCCCCCCTCGACCGAGCTCCACCGGCGACCACTTCCAGCAGGACCCTCGCGTCCCTCTCCTCTGCTTTCTCCCGTTTGCCTTCTTCATGTCTCTCTCTCAGAGGACTGCCTCTCATCTTCTTCTACAGGAGCTCTCCGCCATGGCCGTCGAGAGGAGCTTGCGTCCCCGCACCCAGATGCTCCTCCGTCGCTGCTGTTCCGCTGGAGCACCAGTGGCTCGGATCCGCCCCCTCGTCCACCTGTCTTCCCCATCTCTGGGGAGCCTCTTCAGCCTCCTGCAGACCGCCGCTGCCTCTGCTTCACGAAACCACGCCTTGCTGCCCTGGCAAGCATGGCCTCGCCTTTGCGCCTCCGACGACTGGCCTCGTCGTCGCCAGCAGCCCCAGGCAGGCCCCATCGCACCCCTGCCATCTCCCTCGCCGTCTCTTTCTTCTTCACTTCCCCGTTTTATTCTCCGAATTCCCTCTGTCTTCGTTCTTCAGGCAACAGCCGAAGTCGTGGACGCCAACCGCCAAGCCGTCGCCTTCCACCGCTGCCATGGCCTCGGATCCGGCCGGTTCCCGCGGTCCCTCGCCCCGCCAAGTCCCTCTGCTGCTCCCTACTTCGCGCCGATGCCTCCCCTACGTCCAGAGGAGGACGAACGCCTCCGCGCCCGGCAAACCCTAAACGGCGCCCTCTACGCCCGTTCCTTCGATCTATGCAAACGGGAGCACACCCCCCACGCCGAGCTGTGCTGGCCCATATTTCCTTCCTTTTCTTTTTAAATTGGCGCAAAAAAGAGCGATCAGCAGGATTCGAACCCCCCACGTCCTCATGCAAGCTAGCTTCGATAGCCAACCACACCAATCCCATCGATGTGGTGATATGCAACCTTTTTATCATTTTGTTCTTTCTTCCGTTTTTTATTTTTTATTTTTCTCTTTCATTTTTCTAATTCAACGAAAAAAGTTCATCAAATTTGATGAACCTTTTATCAAATCTGAAGGCGCCGGTTAGTAGCTCCCTCTGCGCCCTGCTTCTCGTTCTGTCCATGAACGAGCGACTGCGCCTGTTGACCTGGCCTCGTGGGGCTCATCCCTGCCCATCAGCCTCCAAGCCCAGCACCTCCACGGACTCAGGCCTTGGGCCTTGGTGAGCGCCCAGTCCGCCCAGATTCAGCCCGATGTGTTTTTTTCCAGATCTGTGAATTTAGCTATTATCCCAGGAATGTCTATTTTACAGAAAACCCCTTGAGTTCATGCATATAATAACTAATTAACCATGCATCAGAATTAAATAAACTATATATGTAAAATGCTTAGATTTCATCTAGATTCACAATATGCCACTTTCACAATATGCCACTTTCATGTATGTTAAAATGTTTAAAATGTTGCTTGATTAAATTTTGCTCAAATAGCATGTTAAAATGATTTATTTCATAACTAAATAACCGTAGCTCCAAATTTAATAAACTTTATATGTAAATGGGGTGGAAAAATGCGTAGATTAAGATGGTGGCTTTACTTTGCATGTTTAACAACTCTAAAATATGATTTAGGGCAGAACAGTACCAAATTCGAATATTATTCATGGGGATTTTCCGGAATTGTTGTTTGTTGTTCCGGCCTCATTTAAACTTGCCTAAATAGTTAGTTTTCATATGCTTCACCTCTTGGCTTATTAATCAACATTTAATATTTTTGGGTACATAAACGAGAGCGAACTAAATAACTTGAATGTGGTGTTTCGTCAACATGCATCTTGTTACATGTTGAGCTCCACTTAACTTGTAGTTTTGTTTGTGCACTTTACCATGCCATGCATCATTAAACCGGACATGCATCATACTTGCTTCTTCATCATGCCATGCTAGTTTGTTGGTTTACCATGTTGTTTTGCTTCTTTCTGGTTGCGCTTCTCCTTAATAGTTCCGGTTACTTTGCGATTGTGGGGATCTGTTCGACTACGTCCGTTTGTCTTCTTCATGGACTCGTTCTTCTTCCTTGCTGAATTTCAGGCAAGATGACCATTTACCCTCGATATCACTTATATCTTTGCTTGCTAGTTGTTCGCTCTGTCGCTATGTTGCGCTATCTACCTGTTTATCATGCCTCCCATATTGCCATGTCAAGCCTCTAACTCACCTTTCCTAGCAAACCGTTGTTTGGCTATGTTACCGCTTTTGCTCAGCCCCTCTTATAGCATTGTTAGTTGTAGGTGAAGTTGAAGTTTGCTCCATGTTGGAACATGTTTATGTTGGGATATCACAATATCTCTTATTTAATTAATGCATCTATATACTTGGTAAAGGGTGGAAGGCTCGGCCTTATGCCTGGTGTTTTGTTCCACTCTTGCCGCCCTAGTTTCCGTCATACCGGTGTTATGTTCCTTGATTTTGCGTTCCTTACGCGGTTGGGGATTTATGGGACCCCCTTGTGATGAGGACATCAATACCATTGTTACACCCACAGCCCCTACTGTTACATATACTGGACCAATTACTAGAGCTCGCGCATGCCAATTAAATTACCAGGTACTTTCGTTTCTTGGTAATGATTCTAATGTTCATGAGATTATGATGCTGCCTAAATTGGATACATTTGTTTTGCTTACAAATGAAGGGCCTAGCTTGGAGAAGGATGAACATTGGAGCAAGAACACGCATGGAGTTGATGGCATGCGCAAGGGGATCAAGAACGGAGTTACAAGTGATGATTTCAGGACTTTGAAGCCGCCATAAGGAGTGCATGAAGCCTTGGACGAAATATACAAGATGCCACTTCATAATATTCGTCCATAGGCTATTCTAGGTGCTGCGTCACCTTATTAATGGGTCAGGCCCATGTAATTTTGAAATACTTAAGTATAGGCTATTTTTAGAGTCCGTATGTGTGGGGAAACAAGAGTTAGGGTTGGTTTCGGACCCCACCCTCAAGGGCCACGAAATTCCCCCCTCTTCCTCCATATATACAGCCCTTAGGGCGTCGTTTATACTTTGGGTTTTGTTTAGATTAAAAGTTCGCCATAGCTGCAACTTCGCGTACTTCGTTTGTGTCCAACGACCAGACCAAGACGTCACAGAACCCCACCTTGATCAATAGAGCTTTCATCTTATATTCGCAATATCCCGATTGCAATCTCAGTTTCTTGCTTGTTCTTCGTTTGCTCGCAGGAAACAGACCCTCGTGGTCAGGTTGATCGTGCTCCGGCGTGGTCAATAACCCTCGGAAGTTGGTTTAGCGATTGCTAAGGCGCGACGTCTCGCACGTTCGTAGTCGGATCGTCAAGGTCGACTCCCACAGAAAACGATAGCCACCATCTCATCGAAACATCGGGACACCTTAGCCTCTATCAAGTGGTATCAGATTTCCAGGTTGCTCGGTGAGATTTTTACAGTTTTTCGTAGATTAGATCGAGTCTGTTCTTCATACCTACAGTCCACGAAAAAAAAGCCACACAAAAAAAATTAGGGTTAGTTCATCATATCCGAACCAATCTGAGCCTTTGCATAATCTTTTTAGGGCTTTTGCTTTGTTGAATTTGCGGTTGCATCGCCGTGTCAAGTTGCTGGTCTTAGAGTCTAGTCTTTTAGAGTTTCGAGTTCTGGTCATAAGTTGTCACGCCGCCGCCGCACCATCATCATCGCCCATCTACCACTTTTGCTTATCCGCCACCGCTCTGGATCCATATCCATATACCACTACCAATCCGTATCCATATACCACCACCAATCTCTATCCATATACCACCACCGCTACCATATACCACCACCGCTGCCATATACCACAACCATATATCCACCACCAATCCGAGTTCTTCTCATATTAGGTTTGTTCTTGAGATCAATCTAAATTCCGAGTCGTGTTTCCTTGCCTGCGTAGGTCTCGGAAAAAAAAAGTGATTTTTTTTTCGTGCCCATCCTATCAGTTTGACGAGGGAAGAGTTTTGAGACACTCGCCATTATAGTGATTTTTCGCAAAAAAAAAGAAAAAGAGGAGCTCAAAAAAAAGGAGCGCAAAAAAAAGAGCGAAAAAAAAGTTCCAGAGTGTGCTTTTCCCTTATTTACGTGCAGCGCCGTGATTTTGTTAGTGTTCTAGGCTCGCGTCTCTAGCACGGTCTAGCCTAGGACCAGCACAGTACCGTCGTTGAGCGTTTATTCAACTTTGCATCTCTGAATTGATTATTGCTGACCCTTTTTGCTACCATACTATAAGCCTTCCCAGCTCCACATACATCTACGTCGTGCGTTTGACTCTCCCTGGCAATCGCTCTATCCAAGCTTTTGAGAGTTTTTGACTACAACGGTTGCCGATCACCGCCTGCTGCTGGGTAAGAACTGGTAAGAATTTGAGATTTGCTTGACGGATTTGTGACACCCGCCACCACCACCACTTGTTAGTAGTCTGTAGGATCATATTCTTGTGTGTTTCTATTGCTGCTAACCATGCCAGGATCACAAGCCGACGAGACTGACTGGGAGAACTTGACGAACAAGGAGCTTCATGATACGTTTCAGCAAATGATGAATGGACAGGTGCAAGATGTGATAAACAGATTTGAAGAGGCCATGGAGAAGATAGATGGCATGGAGAAGACGTTTGAAACAAAGCTCGATAACAAGTTTGCTGAATTGCTTTCGCGTTTTCCACCACCACCATCGGCTGCTCCTGCCGCACCTCTGCAACAACAGCAACAACACCGACTACCTCCACGTCGGGAAACAGCCCTCCGCCGAGCGAGCCGTGTCCCTCTTCAGTCGGGCCAAACTGCTGGTGCTGCTGTGGATACTTCTGTGGCTCCTACTGCTGATGTGGAGGAGGATGCTTATGTGGGAGATTATGAGGATGAGGTTGATCAAAATCAGAACTACGTGCCACCAACAGCACAGCAACCACCAGGTCGTCCACATGCAAATAATGGCAATGGTAGGGCTCACCCTTAGGTACGAGATCATGACCATCTCCCTAAACTAAAATTGAATATTCCACCATTTGAGGGTAGATATGTTCCTGATATATATCTTACTTGGGAGTTAGAAACTGAACAACGATTTACATGTTTACAATATCCCGAGGAGAGACGTGTTCCTGCTGCTGTTTGTGCTTTCACTAGTTTTGCATGTGTTTGGTGGTCTGAGCATTGTAGATTATATCCTATTCCGGCTACTTGGGCTGCTTTGAAAACTGCTATGCGTACTCGTTGGGTTCCACCATATTATCAACGTGAATTACTTCAAACATTGCAGCGCTTAAGACAGGGAAAAAATTATGTAGAAGAATATTATCAGGAATTACAAACTGGCATGATTAGATGTGGTATTGTTGAGGAGAATGAAGCTATGCTTGCACGTTTTATGGGTGGATTAAATAGAGAGATTCAGACGATTCTAGAGTATAAGGAGTATACTAATATCACTCGTTTATTCCATCTTGCTTGTAAAGCTGAACGTGAAGTGCAGGATCAACAGGCATTGGCGCGGACTAACTTTTCTGCAGGTTGACCTTCATCATAGACACCACGTGCATCATCTACTTCCACACGTTCTGCTACACCGGCGCCTCCGTCGGCTGCCACCTCCAACCGTGATACAATAAAGCAGGCACAATCACCACTATCTGCCAAGAGCACACCTTCTGGGCCTGCAAAGAGCTCTTCTTCATCCATGGCATCAACAGGGCAAACACATGATATTATTTGTCGATGTTGCAAGGGTGGAGGTCATTATGCGAGAGAATGCCCATCTAAGCGTGTGATGATTGTTACTGAGGATGGTGGGTATGAGTCCGCTAGTGACTATGATGAGGAGACTTTGGCTCTTATTACACGTGACGAACACGGTGGAGACGATTCTGATCATGAGACGCAATACATGGCTCCTGAAGATGCTGACAGGTATGAAAGTTTAGTTGCTCAACGTGTTTTGAGTGTGCAGGTTACACAAGCTGAGCAAAATCAGAGGCATAATTTGTTCCATACAAAGGGAGTTGTGAAGGAACGTTCTGTTCGCGTGATCATAGATGGAGGGAGCTGCAATAACTTGGCTAGCATGGAGATGGTGGAGAAGCTATCTCTCACCACAAGACCACATCCACATCCTTACTACATCCAATGGTTCAACAATAGCGGCAAGGTTAAGGTAACACGTACTGTTCGTGTGCATTTTAGTATCTCTACATATGCTGATTATGTTGATTGTGATGTGGTACCTATGCAAGCATGTTCCTTATTACTTGGTAGACCATGGCAATTTGATAAAAATTCTGTACACCATGGTAGAAACAATCAGTATACTCTTGTTCATAACAATAAAAATATTACTTTGCTTCCTATGACTCCTGATTCCATTTTGAAAGATGATATTAATAGAGCTAATAAAGCAAAACAGGAGACAAATAAGAGTGAAAATCAGATTGTGGCAAAATAATTTGAGCACCAAATGAAGCCTAATAATAAACCATCTACTGTTGTTTCTGAAATTAAATTGAAAAGTGCATGTTTACTTGCCACCAAATCTGATATTGATGAGCTAGATTTCAGCAAATCTGTTTGCTATGCTTTTGTGTGCAAAGAGGCATTATTTTCATTCGAGGACGTGCCTTCCTCTTTGCCCCCTGCTGTCACTAACATTTTGCAGGAGTTCGCTGACGTCTTTCCACAAGACGTGCCACCGGGATTACCACCTATTCGAGGGATTGAGCATCAAATTGACTTAATTCCCGGTGCTTCGCTACCCAACCGTGCACCATACCGTACCAATCCAGAGGAGACGAAGGAGATTATGCGTCAAGTACAAGAACTGCTCGACAAAGGTTATATACGTGAATCCCTTAGTCCTTGTGCTGTTCCTATCATTTTAGTGCCGAAAAAGGATGGTACGTCGCGTATGTGCGTTGATTGTAGAGGCATTAATAATATTACTATTCGTTATCGCCATCCTATTCCTAGGCTAGATGATATGCTTGATGAATTGAGTGGCTCTACAATATTCTCCAAAGTTGATTTGCGTAGTGGATACCATTAAATTCGTATGAAATTGGGTGATGAATGGAAAACAACATTTAAAACTAAGTTTGGATTATATGAGTGGTTAGTCATGCCTTTTGGGTTAACTAATGCACCTAGTACTTTCACGAGGTTAATGAACGAAGTTTTACGTGCTTTCATTGGACGATTTGTGGTAGTTTACTTTGATGACATATTGATTTATAGCAAATCTTTGGAGGAACATTTGGAACATTTACGTGCTGTTTTTATTGCTCTACGTGATGCACGTTTGTTTGGAAACCTTGGAAAGTGCACCTTTTGCACCGACCGAGTATCTTTTCTTGGCTATGTTGTTACTCCACAGGGAATTGAAGTTGATAAAGCCAAGATTGAAGCTATTGAGAGTTGGCCGCAACCCAAAACGGTCACACAAGTGAGGAGTTTCCTTGGCCTCGCTGGTTTCTATAGGCGTTTTGTGAGAGATTTCAGCACCATTGCTGCACCTCTCAACGAGCTTACAAAGAAGGATGTGCCTTTTGTTTGGGGTACCGCACAGGAAGAAGCCTTCACGGTTTTGAAAGATAAGTTGACACATGCTCCTTTACTCCAACTTCCTAATTTCAATAAGACTTTTGAGCTTGAATGTGATGCTAGTGGAATTGGATTAGGAGGTGTGTTATTACAAGATGGAAAACCTGTTGCATACTTTTCTGAAAAATTGAGTGGGCCTAGTCTGAACTATTCTACTTATGATAAAGAATTATATGCTCTTGTTCGGACCTTAGAAACATGGCAACATTATTTATGGCCCAAGGAATTTGTTATACATTCTGATCATGAATCTTTGAAACACATTAAAAGTCAAGCAAAACTGAACCGTAGACATGCTAAATGGGTTGAATTCATTGAGACTTTCCCTTATGTCATTAAACACAAGAAGGGTAAAGAAAATGTTATTGCTGATGCCTTGTCTCGTCGTTATACTATGCTTTCACAACTTGACTTTAAAATATTTGGTTTGGAGACCATCAAAGATCAATATGTTCATGATGCTGAATTTAAAGATGTATTGCAGAATTGTAAGGAAGGGAGAACTTGGAACAAGTTCGTTCTTAACGATGGATTTGTGTTTCGTGCTAACAAGCTATGCATTCCAGCTAGCTCCGTTCGTCTTTTGTTGTTGCAGGAGGCGCGTGGAGGAGGATTAATGGGACACTTTGGCATCAAGAAGACGGAGGATATACTTGCTACACATTTCTTTTGGCCAAAGATGAGACGGGATGTTGAGCGTTTTGTTGCTCGCTGCACTACATGTCAAAGAGCTAAGTCACGACTCAATCCTCATGGTTTATATATGCCTTTGCCTGTACCTAGTGTTCCTTGGGAGGATATATCTATGGACTTTGTTTTAGGTTTACCTCGAACAAAGAAGGGGAGGGATAGCATATTTGTTGTCGTGGATAGGTTCTCGAAAATGGCACACTTTATACCATGTCATAAAAGCGATGATGCTGTTAATGTTGCTGATTTGTTCTTTCGTGAAATTATTCGCTTACATGGTGTGCCAAATACTATTGTTTCAGATCATGATACTAAATTTCTTAGCCACTTTTGGAGATGTTTATGGGCTAAGTTGGGGACTAAGCTGCTTTTTAGTACTACTTGTCACCCCCAAACTGATGGACAAACTGAAGTAGTCAATAGAACATTGTCTACTATGCTTAGGGCTGTTTTGAAGAATAACAAGAAAATGTGGGAAGAATGCTTGCCTCATATTGAATTTGCTTATAATCGTTCATTGCATTCTACTACTAAGATGTGCCCTTTTGAAATTGTGTATGGTTTCCTACCTCATGCACCTATTGATTTGTTGCCTCTTCCATCTTCAGAGAAGGTTAATTTTGATGCTAAAGAATGTTCTGAATTGATTTTAAAAATGCATGAGTTAACTAAGGAAAACATTGAGCGTATGAATGCTAAATATAAACTTGCTGGAGATAAGGGTAGAAAACATGTTGTGTTTGCGCCTGGAGATCTTGTTTGGTTACATTTGCGTAAAGATAGATTTCCTAATCTGCGCAAATCAAAGCTACTGCCACGTGCTGATGGTCCTTTTAAGGTGTTAGAGAAAATAAATGATAATGCATATAAACTTGAGCTACCCGTAGACTTTGGGGTTAGTCCCACTTTTAACATTGCAGATTTGAAGCCTTATTTGGGTGAGGAAGATGCGCTTCCGTCGAGGACGACTTCATTTCAAGAAGGGGAGGATGATGAGGACATCAATACCATTGTTACACCCACAGCCCCTACTGTTACATATACTGGACCAATTACTAGAGCTCGCGCACGCCAATTAAATTACCAGGTACTTTCGTTTCTTGGTAATGATTCTAATGTTCATGAGATTATGATGCTGCCTAAATTGGATACATTTGTTTTGCTTACAAATGAAGGGCCTAGCTTGGAGAAGGATGAACATTGGAGCAAGAACACACATGGAGTTGATGGCATGCGCAAGGGGATCAAGAACGGAGTTACAAGTGATGATTTCAGGACTTTGAAGCCGCCATAAGGAGTGCATGAAGCCTTGGACGAAATATACAAGATGCCACTTCATAATATTCGTCCATAGGCTATTCTAGGTGCTGCGTCACCTTATTAATGGGCCAGGCCCATGTAATTTCGAAATACTTAAGTATAGGCTATTTTTAGAGTCCGTATGTGTGGGGAAACAAGAGTTAGGGTTGGTTTCGGACCCCACCCTCAAGGGCCACGAAATTCCCCCTCTTCCTCCATATATACAGCCCTTAGGGCGTCGTTTAGACTTTGGGTTTTGTTTAGATTAAAAGTTCGCCATAGCTGCAACTTCGCGTACTTCGTTTGTGTCCAACGACCAGACCAAGACGTCACAGAACCCCACCTTGATCAATAAAGCTTTCATATTATATTCGCAATATCCCGATTGCAATCTCAGTTTCTTGCTTGTTCTTCGTTTGCTCGTAGGAAACAGACCCTCGTGGTCAGGTTGATCGTGCTCCGGCGTGGTCAATAACCCTCGGAAGTTGGTTTAGCGATTGCTAAGGCACGACGTCTCGCACGTTCGTAGTCGGATCGTCAAGGTCGACTCCCACAGAAAACGATAGCCACCATCTCATCGAAACATCGGGACACCTTAGCCTCTATCACCTTGACAGTTCGCTTTGAATAAAACTCCTCCAGCAAGGCCCAACCTTGGTTTTAACATTTGCCACCTAAGCCTTTTTCCCTTGGGTTCTGCAGACTCAAGGGTCATCTTTATTTTAACCCCTCGGGCCAGTGCTCCTCCGAGTGCTGGTCCAACCTGGGCGCTGTCCGGCGCCCCCTGGGCAACCAGGGTCTATGCCAACCCGACGTCTTGCCCATCCAGTGTGCCCTAAGAATGAGATACGTGCGAATCCTATCGGGATTTGTCGGCACATCGGGTGGCTTTGCTGATCTTGTTTTACCATTGTCGAAAAGTCTTGTAACCAGGATCCCGAGACTGATCAGGTCTTCCCGGGAGAAGGAATATCCTTCGTTGACCGTGAGAGCTTGTGATGGGCTAAGTTGGGACACCCCTGTAGGGCATAAACTTTCGAGAGCCGTGCCCGCGGTTATGTGGCAGATGGGAATTTGTTAATGTCCGATTGTAGAGAACTTGACACTTGACTTAACTAAAATACATCAACCGCATGTGTAGCCGTTATGGTCTCTTCTCGGTGGAGTCCGGGAAATGAACACGGTCTTGTGTTATGTATGAACGTAAGCAGTTTCAGGATCACTTCTTGATCACTTCTAGCTTCTCAACCGTTGCATTGCTTCTCTTCTCGCTCTTATTTACGTATGTTAGACACCATATTTGCTTAGTTCTTGCTGCAACTCCACCTCATTACCCCATCCTACCCATAAGCTTAAATAGTCTTGATCTCGCGGGTTTTGAGATTGCTGAGTCCTCGTGACTCACAGATACTACCAAAACAGTTGCAGGTGCCGATGATACCAGTGCAGGTGATGCTACCGAACTCAAGTGGGAGTTCGACGAGGAACTTGGTCGTTACTACGTTTCCTTTCCTGATGATCAGTAGTGGTGCCCAGTTGGGACGATCGGGGATCTAGCATTTGGGGTTATCTTCTTTTCTTTTGGCTTTGACCGTTGTCAGTCTATGTGTGTACTCTGATGATGTATGAATTATTTAAGTACTGTGTGAAGTGGCGATTGTAAGCCAACCCTCTTTATCCCTTTCTTGTTCATTACATGGGATTGTGTGAAGATGACCCTTCTTGCGACAAAACCACCATGCGGTTATGCCTCCAAGTCATGCCTCGACACGTGGGAGATATAGCCACATCATGGGTGTTACAAGTTGGTAATCAGAGCCAGCCCCGACTTAGGAGCCCCCTGCTTGATCGAATCGCTGACGTTGTTGAGTCTAGAACAAAAATGTTTTGAGTCTTAGGATTATATATATCGGAGAGTAGGATTCTTTTTACTCCTCAGTCCCCTCGTCGCTCAGGTGAGGTCTCCTGACGTAGATGTTTTGACTTTCCTCTCCTCAAATTTCACTAATTTTTTTAGGATCACACGGGTATCTTGGGATCGTTCCGATATTATTGTGACGAGAACATTGTTCTTGGTGCCTCCTGACATTTAGGGGTTGTGGCAGTGTCCTGGGGAGTTGAGCTCTGAGGTGTTGTCGTCACAATTTTATCGTTGCATTTCTGAAATACCTGAGTTTTTCGCCGACATCGAAAATCTCTTTTATGCAGTTGTTGGTGAGATAACCTCGACGCCACCCAGTACTGGGGCGGGAGTTCGGGAGTATTGCCATAGCTCGTATAACGGATGCTTTTTGAAGGTTGAGGTACACGATTTCTGAAGGTTTCTTGGTTATGTGTTGACGGATGGATACAACTGGATGTAGGGATTGTTAGTTTGGGTGAGATATTATGCTTCCCCTGTATCCCCAACACCAGATTGCATAACCAGAAAGTTTCGGGAGTTAATAAGTGGGAATTCAAGTATCACGTAGGAATTCTTTCCAACAGACACATCATACGATATGGGATCTATCATATGTTTGTTTCCGGCTTATTTTGCAAGCCAATCCTTTGTTTTGTTTGAGTTGTGGTATTTGAGTTGCTTCAATGTCAAGTGTTGATTCCATACCTTTCCTAAGCGGTGTTCTCAAATTTCTATGGGAATACTAATCCTTCTTGATCATCGAGTTTGTCATCTCAATTTCTTCTCACCGGTGTGCTCCTCTTCAAGTGGATCCGATCATTTTCAACATCCACAAGATCAACTCTAAGTATTCTCAACGGTGTTTGTTTCATTCGTCCCAAGTTGTCTTTGTTTTTCCTGCCCCCACCCTTTTCTTCAAGGACTCAGATTTCTTAATCGAATATCCATTTTATTCATGTGAATTCTCTTCATTCTTTTCAATCAATGTTCTTACCGGTGGTTCTCATGAAGATGCTTTACAACTTTATCATTCTTCATTCTCGTATTATTTTCCGGTGGATTCAATTCAAGTTGTAGGTGTTGATCTTATCCCCTTCCTCGTTTCAAGTGCTTTCTTATGCCGGTGTATCTCTTAATCATTCACCTCTCACTTTTCCATTTGTTCCGGTGTGTTGAAGATATCTCAGAAGATTCATGTTTCCATTCTTAATCCGTTCAAGCTATTTGGAGATTATTATCTCATTCAAGTCATTCAATTCAACTGGTGCAATCTCTCTTCAAAATTGCTCAACGGTGTATCTTTTGAGTGGGCCCTAACCCACATGTCTTTTCCCCAGGATCTTACCTGACGCTTCTAATTTTTCTGGAGTTATTCCCAAATTCTTTTTGAAAGTTTGACGTAAGAATGAATTATCATTAGTCAAATGTTTTTCTTCAAGATCTTACAAATTCTTTTCATCGTGGTTCAACCTTTCTAATTTTCATTCCGGAGTGGCTCCTCAATTGTCATGGTGGTTCTCATCATCATTCTCAACATTTGAAGACCGAAGAAGAGTTTTTTCCTCCAACTTATCCGTTCTCTCAGAGATTCATGGTTCCAGCTTCATGCCATCCACTCATAATTTTTTTCAATTGTGAGAATTATTTTCACCCATCCGGAGCAATTCAGGAGTCTTTTCAGTTTGATTCTTCGGAGCCCATCATCTCAGAATTATTCATTCCAGCTTTCAGCTCTCGTTCTCCAAATCTTACCGGTGCATCGTTGAAATATCCTCTAATCAGTTCATGATCTCTTCGTTCTCATATATCTAAATTTTGTCAAGTATCTTTATTCGTTTTCTAATTCTTCCCGGTGAATTGTGCCTTTGCTATTTTCATTTCCAATTCTTACGGTGGTTCATTCAAGAGTTCTCTTCCTTGGTTATCATATCAATTCATTTGTTCTCTCATAATCCTACCGGTGGTTTGTTCAACATTCCTATTCCTTTATTACCGTATCTTTTATTCATTCTTTCCAATCCTCCTGGTGGTTCATTGAAGACCTTCCCAAGTTTACGCTATATCTCTCTTCAATCCTTGCAAAAGGATAAGTAGTGTGCCAAATCCGTTGCTTATCATCAATCTAAATTGGTGAAGGATACGCATAACATAATTCTTATTCTTGTTTCATCCAAGTGATTCATCTTTCTTTCCGGAGTTGTTCATCATATCACATTCTTGGTTCGAGACGCTTCATCTTTTGTTTCCGGAGTTCCAAGCTCTCTCAGTTAACTGGTGGCGAAGATCCATCTAAATCATTGCAAGGCTTCTCCTTGTGTTCTCAACTTCTCTTTCTTTTTATCATCCTTTTATTACCAGAGTTCTTCATGGAGGCTCTACATGGTGGTTCATCAAGGATTATTTTCATTCTTCAATTGTTCTTTAGAAATTTCTCTCGAAGTTATGATCCGCCAAGCTATACTCAAAATTAAACAGGGTGCTTAACACATGTTTTGTTTTGAGGAGTTCAAGTATTCTTCATCTTGCATTCCGAAATGCAATTCTTTCTACCGTATCTTTTGAAGTGGTGTTATATCATTCTTGACAACTTCTCTTCGTGGTTCATGATTCACATGTTGTCAAGAATGAGATATTTTAAATCCACCAACCTCTTCGTTGGAGTTATCTTGTGTCATATTTCAACTAAAGCCTTCCATTGGAAATGTTGCTATTTGTGGTGCTAATTAATGATCCAAGTTTCTCCTTATCTTCTCGGTGAAAGAGTTCTCATCTCCGTGTTGCTCTCAATCCAATCTATTGTTTCCGTTAGTGGCGGAATTTCACCTCATAATTTTGAGAAGTTTTCCAAAAGCCCACTACAAGCTTACTCGTTTCATTGTTGGTTTTCCAACAACCCTGTTATAACCTTCTTGGAAGGGTGCTTTCCAAGCTCATTTGTGGCAGAAGTTGGCATTTTCTTCTCCATTCTTTTATTCCAATGATCTATCTTCTATTCTCTCTTCCGGAGGCAATTTGATGTTGCTCTCTTCGCTCATCATCTCGAATTGTGAAGATCATGTTCTTTTCGTGCTTATCCATTTAACCGGAGTGTTGTGTCATCTCTTCAAGTTCTTTTCATCTTATCAAGTCTTGCATCTCTTTTCAACCAGAGTGCTGTCCGAATTTGTTCTTCCTTATTCCTTGTTTATCTTGTTTCAACCAGAGTGGTTCCGATTGCTTCTTGTCCATTGTACTCATCATTCATAGCTTTGCAACCTCCAAGGTTCATATGGTGTTCCTTGTTTCTATTTTCTACCGCAATGCTCTCAATTGCGTTCATTTCCGTTGTGTTCTTTCTTTCAACCTTTCAACCTCTCAAGGTTCTTTGGTTTCACTCGTTTGTCCAAGAAGCAACTTAGTTTTACCTCTTCCTCTTCCGCTTCTCTTTGGTGCCAGCCTTAGATCTCGGGACGAGATCCTCTTGTAGTGGTGGAGTGTTGTAACGCCCCAAGACCGACGCTCCAGATGTCTTCCTTGTTTTGCGAGTCAGTTGCGTTATTTATTTGTTTGTTGCATCTCATCTCATAGCATCATGCGCATTGCATTTTCATGTTTCATAAAGCTTGCATAGTTCATAGTTGTCGCTCCTCGCTTGTCTCTGTTGACCTCTTGACATGCCCCTTTGTCGTTGTCGACCTCTCTCAGACCCCCTTGGGTGCGCGTCAAGTTGTCCCGAACCCGACCCGCTCTGTCGTTACCAATGAATTCGGATCATCACCAAACATCTATAAAACATCTCCGTTTTCTTTTTTGGACTCCATATCAATTTATTTCTCGAGCGTCCAATTACGATCGGAGGGTCCGATTAACCCCTAACCAAATTCCACATGCTATTTAAACAGATCAAACCCTAGCCACTAGCTGTCCCATCCCCATTCCCGCAGCCGCCGCCACCCCTCTCATGTCTCCCTCGGGATCCCTCCCGATCCAAATCCCCGCCAACCGGATCGCTCCGACCAGCTCCCTTGATTTCTGCCGCCACCCAATTACAGCAAGCCACCACCTTCTCCTCGTCTCTGCAGCGAACCCAACCAGCCCCCGTCGACCGAGCTCCACCGGCGACCACTTCCAGCAGGACCCTCGCGTCCCTCTCCTCTGCTTCCTCCCGTTTCCCTTCTTCATGTCTCTCTCTCAGAGGGCTGCCTCTCATCTTCTTCTACAGGAGCTCTCCGCCATGGCCGTCGAGAGGAGCTTGCGTCCCCATGCCCAGATGCTCCTCCGCCGCTGCTGTTCCGCCGGAGCACCAGTGGCTCGGATCCGCCCCCTCGTCCACCTGTCGTCCCCATCTCCGGGGCTCCCTCTTCAGCCTCCTGCAGACCGCCGATGCCTCTGCTTCACGAAACCACGCCTTGCCGCCCTGGCAAGCATGGCCTCGCCTTCGCGCCTTCGATGACTGGCCTCGTCATCGCCGGCAACCCCAGGCAGGCCCCGTCGCGCCCCTGCCATCTCCCTCGCCGTCTCTTTCTTCTTCACTTCCTCGTTTTCTTCTCTGAATTCCCTCTATCTTCGTTCTTCAGGCAACAGCCGAAGTCGTGGACGCCAACCGCCAAGCCGTCGCCTTCCACCGTCGCCATGGCCTCGGATCCGGCCGGTTCCCGCGGTCCCTCGCCCCGCCAAGTCCCTCTGCTGCTCCCTGCTTCGCGCCGCTGCCTACCCTGCGTCCAGAGGAGGACGAACGCCTCCGCGCCCGGCAAACCCTAAACGGCGCCCTCTGCGCCCGTTCCTTCGATCTATGCAAACGGGCGCACACCCCCCACGTCGAGCTGGGCTGGCCCATATTCCCTTTCTTTTCTGTTTTAAACTGACGCAAAAAAGAGCGATCGGCAGGATTCGAACCCCCCACGTCCTCGTGCAAGCTAGCTTCGATAGCCAACCACACCAATCCCACTGATGTGGTGATATGCAACCTTTTTATCATTTTGTTCTTTCTTCTGTTTTTTTCTGTTTTCTTTTTCTCTTTCATTTTTCTAATTCAACGGAAAAAGTTCATCGAATTTGATGAACCTTTTTTCAAATCTGTTAAACTTTGTCAAAACTCAATGAACCTTTTCATTTTCGATGCACTTTTTTCAAACCCGATATCGGTGAACTCTTTTTTTTTAAATTTGGTGAACTATTTTTTAGATGTGAACGTTTTCTAAAAATCGATGAATTTTTTTCAAAATCGGTGAACTTTTTTTCAAAATCGATGAACTTTTTTCAAATTTGATGAACTATTTAGAAAACCGATGATTTTTTTACTTGTGAAGTTTTTTGAAAATCGATGAACTTTTTTCAAAATCAGTGAACTTTTTTTCAAAATTGATGAACTTTTTTCAAACTTGATGAACTATTTTAGAAAACCGATGATTTTTTTACTTGTGAACGTTTTTTGAAAATCGATGAACTTTTTCAAAATCGGTGAACTTTTTTTCAAAATTGATGAACTTTTTTCAAATTTGATGAACTATTTTAGGAAACCGATGATTTTTTTACTTGTGAATGTTTTTTGAAGATCGATGAACTTTTTTCAAAATTGGTGATTTTTTTTTTCAAAATCGATGAACTTTTTTCAAATTTAATGAACTATTATAAAAACCGATGAACTTATTTTTGAATATGGATGAACTTTTTTTTCGTACGTTTCTTTGAGTGGAGGACGAAGCGTACGTTTTTTTAGTGAAAGAAGAAGCATAGTTTTTTTAAAGAGAACAAAGCGTGAGCTGGCGAGCGATTCACTGAATTGTCTCGTGATGGGCTGGCCCATACCAGGTGCTACGTGGGCGCCAGAAACTCCATCCGGCGCTGAAGGTGCCGGTTAGTGGGAGCAACTAGTTAACGAGCGCTCCTTCGGGAGCCTCGCAACGATCAGCGTCACTTGGCGCGCTCTCAGCCATTCGCCACGTCTCGCGCTCTGGACGCTTTCTTCGGATTTTTTTCCGCACGCGTTTTCGGCTTTTTAAACGGTTTTTTTTCTGATTTTTTTCGACGTTTTGGTTTTTCCCTGGTCTTTCTTAGCTTTTCGATCACAAAAAATTTCGAATTTTTTTTTGCGAAAAAACGCATTTTCTTTTTTTGTCCTTTCGCGAAAGTCACGGTTTTTCTTCCGCGAGAGGCATGGTTGTGCTTTAGCGAGAGTCACGGCCGTGCCTTTCGGAAACGAAAAAAAACATGTTTTCTGTTTTTTTTCTTTCGCGAGAGTCACGGTTTTGCTTCCGCGAGAGGCACGGTTGTGCTTTCGCGAGAGTCACGGCCGTGCCTCTCGGAAAGTGTCGGGGATATACCCCACGGTATGACCCGGCTGGATGTATAACCCAGCCGGACTTGGCGACTCACTAATGACCCGCCCTGATTGGATGACACACTAAGTGACCCGCCCGATCCTGGCGACTTATGGGTGACCTGGCAAGCGGATCAGAGGAGCGACAAGACCCGGGGGCTCAGGAGGCTCAAGGCCCAGAATGTCGGCTTACGTTATGGTAGGCCGGCTTAAGAGGAAAGGCGTGAGGAATATCTCCCTTACAAGGAATCAAGAATCGAACTTGTATCCGGCTTGTAGTAGAAGATAGGCTAGTCCTAATCCTATTTGGACTCCATATGTAACCCGCCCCTCTAATTTATATAAGGAGGGGCAGGGCTCCCCAAAAAGGAGGGGGAACAAGAAACAAGATCTAGGGCTAGACACAAAGAGGCGGCTTACCGACAACTCTCTCGTGATCATAATGAGACCTAACCACAAACAACATGTAGGGTTATTACCGGATGATGTTTACCGGGGCCCGAAGCTGTCTAAATCCTCGTCTTGTGTGTTGCGTCTCTCAATTCCGCTCGACCCCTTCAAGCTACCACGTAGATGCGTTGGCATCGCGACTAAGTCCTTTCATGAGGATATCTGCCGTGACAATTTCACGACAGTTGGCGCCCACCGTGGGGCCTGCGCACGATGGTGATGAGTTCTTGGAGGGATCTCTACATGATTAAGAAGTTTGTGATGTGCTGGATGAAAAAAAACCGACGCAGAAGGATACAAATCGTCTCTGTGGTAAGCAGTCGGAGCAACATACAATATTGAGATTAAAGAAATTAGGGTTTGCGTTCTGTGAACGCCGCCGCCAACGCAAGACAATCTGTTCAAACCGACGGGAGATTGGTTTCACCGAATCCTGCAATCTGTCGAGTAGCAGTTTCCGTCGGGACGGATAACAGAAAGTTTCCGAGGTGGATCCGCCGGGTTCTATCAATCAGCGAGGGGACTGCTAGTACAAACTGGGTCAAAGAAATAGTCAAAGGAAAAGAAAGCCACAAGCTCGGATTCCTCCTGCGATTCACTTCGTTGAAACGCCGCGCCGCCGCTGTCCTGTCGCGGCCTTGTCTCTGCCGCGAGGCCGTCCTGTTTGAAACACCTCGTCGCCGTAAGTCGCCGGTGCCGCCTCGTCTTGCTTTGGATTTGAAGCCGTCGTCCCCGCGGCCTTACCAACCGCCTGATGCATTCACTTCTAACGTGATCTACCGCCGACGGCCGTTGACCAA